>NW_028225179.1:140948604-141213165 GCF_052327205.1 Somniosus microcephalus | reverse complement strand
GAGGCCTAATCCTTCAGAGATTATAAATATATTAGCTTAGCCTTCTTTCATCAACAAAGAGACGGACACTGGCCTGAGTACACATGAGTCATTTGGAGGATTGGGAAGTGAGTGAAATTTCTGTTGTTTTGTTAGGAGCCATTTTTTAAAAATAAAAATGTGTAAATCTTGATAAAACAATAAAGATGGTGTCCCATCTTCTTAACAGCCGTTTTAAAAAAAAGTTTTGGTCTTTTCAGCAAGAATGCACGTTTTCTCTCCGTGGCAGCTTTTTAAAAACATTAAAAAAACTTTCAAGATGGCCTCCCATCTTCTTAACACCCGTTTAAAAAAAAAATGTTTTTTGCACAAAGACTGCACGTTCCATCTCCGTGGCAGCTTTTTAAAAACTTAAAAAAACATTCCACATGACCTCCCATCTTCTTAACACACGTTTAAAAAAATTTTTTTTAATTGTGTTTTCACAAAGACTGCGCGTTCCTTCTCCGTGGCAGCTTTTTAAAAACATTAAAAAACTTTCAGATCGCCTCCCATCTTCTTAAAACCCCTTTAAAAAAAAAAATTTTTTTTTTGCTGTTTCCCTGACCCCCTCAAAACACTCCTCCCCTCCTCCCTCTCCCTCACCCCACCACTCTCCCTCCCTGACACCGCCCCCCCCTACCTCCCACTCCCCATCTCACTCCCACCCCCCTCCCCTTCTCACTCCCCGGCGCCCCCCCCACCTCCCACTCCCCTTCTCACTCCCCCCCTTCTCACTCCCCCCTTCTTCTCACTCCCCCCCTTCTCACTCCCCCCCTTCTCACTCCCCCCTTCTCACTTCCCCCCCTTCTCACTTCCCCCTTCTCACTCCCCCCACCCCCCTTCTCACTCCCCCCACCCCCCTTCTCACTCCCCCTCCCTCCCCAGCGCCCCCCTCTCTCCCTCACCCCCCCTTTCTCCCTCGCCCCCCACTTCTTGCCCCCCCTCTCCATCTCTCGCCCCCCTCTCTCCCTCGCTCCCCCCTCTGCCTCGCTCTCCCCCCTCTCCGCGCTCCCCCCCTCTCCTCTCCTCGCCTCCCTCCCCCATTGCCTCCCTCTCCCTCGCCCCCCCTCCCTCACCCCCCCTCTCTCCCTCGCCCCCTCTCTCCCTCGCCCCCCTCTCTCCCTCGCCCCCCCTCTCTCCCTCGCCCCCCTCTCTCCCTCGCTCCCCCCCTCTCCCTCGCTCCCCCCCTCCCCTCGCCTCCCTCCCCCCCTCCCTCCCCTCACCTCCCTCCCTCCCCCCCCAGGTCTCTCCCTTTCTCCCACCCCCCCCCCCACACACAGACAGACACACACACTCATTTGCATATAGAAAACTTATTTTTTCTTTTTTCATAACAGAATGCCCCCAAGAAAACGTACAAGACTTGAACGCAAACCTTCCGATGCTTCCCGGAAAAAGGAACAGAGAGCTGCAGAAACTGAGCAGCAGAGACAGGCTCGCCTTCATGCTGATCAGGCCAGACAAGCTGCTGCTAGATCAGCTGAGACTTCTGAATATTTTGAGGGATGCCTTACTGCTGACAGACAAAGACATGCCGAAGCCACTGCCTCAGAGACTCCTCAGCAGAGTCAGGCATGTCAAGCTGCTAATTGGGCGGCCCATGCCCAAGCCAGAGCCTCCGAGACTCCTCAGCAGAGTCAGGCACACCAAGATTCTGATCGGGCGGCCCATACCCGAGCCAGAGCCTCCGAGACTCCTCAGTAGAGTCAGGCACGTCAACATTCTGATCGGGCGGCCCATACCCGAGCCAAAGCCTCCGAGACTCCTCAGCAGAGTCAGGCACGTCGCCAATCCGATAGTAGACGCAGGGCTATTGCCACATCTGACATTTGGAATCATTGGGTCGAAGCAACCTTCTCCTATACACCCACCATCGATTATGAAGCAGACCACACACTCATCATTGGCAACATGAGCGTCATTTGCCGTCACTGTGGCGCTCTGAAGTGGGAAGGAGAAATTGCTGGGATATGCTGCAATGGAGGAAAGGTTAAATTTCCAACACTAACAGCTCCGCCTGAACCCCTACACTCACTTCTGTTCGGCCGAAATCCAGCTTCAACACATTTCCTCACTCACATCAGAAAGTACAACAACTGCTTTGCAATGACCTCTTTTGGTGCAAACAGAGTGCGTGAATCAGGATTTTCCCCAACTTTTAAAGTTCATGGACAGGTGTACCATTGTGGTGATTATTCTTTATGTTTAGTAAGAAGTATTGTGATTGGTTGTTTGTTTCCTGCCTTGGGATATATGCTGTAATCTCATTGGTAGTTGATGTCATGTGATTTGTGGTGGCCATCTTTAATTCAGTTCTTTCCAGCCTTTAGTTGGGACTGGGTGTTGAAAGATGTGCTACAGGATTTTTAAGTTAATAAAGCCTAGATTAGAAAGGCAAATCTATTCCTTATTTCTATTTATTAACTTTATGTCAGAATGGAGTGATATCTTCAACCAGAACGATTCAATGCTGACCCTAATTCTGCAGGAGTGGATGATAAATGGAAACACTGGTATTGTACATTTAAAAACTTTTTGGGCGTGTTGGATCAAGAGTCTCTAAATAAGCTGAATATGCTGATCAACTACATTGCTCCGGATGTGTATAAGTATATTTTGGACTGTAAAACTTACGAAGTGGCTATTTCTACATTGGAAAAGATTTTTGTTAAACCAAAGAATGAGGTATTTGTACGTCACCTTCTATCTGCCCATAGGCAGCAGGTGGGAGAATCTTTGGATACTGATTTACAAGCACTTCGGTGCCTTAGTGTTAACTGTAATTATAAGGCCGTGACGGCTGAAGAATATAAGGAAGAATCAGTACGGGATGCTTTTATTAATGGATTACTGTCTAGATCAATTCGTCAGCGGTTGTTAGAAAATAAGACTTTGGATCTTAAGAGTGCTTTTGAGCAAGCTTTTACATTGGATGTGGCTCAGAGAAGTTCGGATTCTTATGCTCTTTTTAATCGGCCTGTAACTGTGGTTTCGGCAGTTCCGGATGAAAAGGAATTATGTGGACTTAATAGGAGTGGTTTACTAGATTCTGAAACAGTTTCTACTTCAGCGGCTGTTGCCTCTCAGATTCAGAAGTGTTATTTTTGTGGGAACGTCCGGCACCCTCGTCTGAAGTGTCCTGCTCGGGAGGCTGTGTGTAGTAAATGCGGCAAGAGGGGTCATTACGCACATGTGTGTAAATCATCAGGTTCAATTACCTCCTCTGTGACTATTCAGCCTTTAGATAGGGTGTTTATTGCATCAATTTCTGCTGCATTTGCTCATGGCCTCAACAAAGCTATAGTTACGGCCCAAGTTAATGGGTTGGAAGTGAAGGCCCTTATAGATACGGGCAGTACCGAGAGTTTTATAAGTCTTCAGTTTGCAAAGGAGAAGCATTTGAAAATTTCACCTGTTTCCTATCAGGTGTGTATGGCTCAGACAACTCTCACTTCACAAGTAGCTGGTTGTTGCCTTGTGAAATTGATTCTTCTAGGTAATACGTATACTGATATACGCCTATCTGTTTTGCCTAATCTCTGTGCGGATATTTTGATTGGTCATGATGTGCTTCAGTTACACGAGTCTCTCAGTCTTTCATTTGGAGGGACTAAGCCACCTTTATCTATTTGTGGATTAACCTCTTTATCCATTTCTCCATTATCACTTTTTTCCAATTTGATGCCGGATTGTAAGCCAATTGCTAGCAAGTCAAGAAGGTATAGCAGTCAGGATAGAGAATTGATTAATTCTGAAGTTCAACGTCTCTTATTGGAAGGAATCATTGAACCTAGTTGTTCGCCTTGGCGGGCACAGGTAGTTGTCACGACTAACGAGAGACATAAGAAACGAATGGTGATAGACTATTCCCAAACTATTAATAGGTATACTCAATTAGATGCGTACCCTTTGCCTAAGATTGATGAGCTTATCAATAAAGTATCTCAGTATAAGGTTTTTAGCACTATTGACCTAAAGAGTGCTTATTATCAGATTCCTATTGTTAAGAAGGATCAACCATATATGGCCTTTGAGGCTGGTGGAAAGCTGTATCAGTTTTGCCGAATACCATTTGGTGTTACTAATGGTGTTGCTTGTTTTCAACGGGCAATGGATGCTTTTATAAGTGATAACTCTCTCTCTGACACCTTTTCATACTTAGATGACATCACGGTGTGTGGCAAATCAAGGGTGGAGCATGATTCTAATTTAGAAAGATTCCTTCAAGCTGCAGAAAAAGTTGGTTTAACTTTCAATAAAGAGAAGTGTACCTTTTCGACCACTGAGGTAAATCTACTGGGGTACATTATCTCGGGTAACAAGATTAAACCAGACCCAGAACGTCTGCGACCATTGATTGATTTACCTTGTCCTACTAATTCTAAGGCTTTGCAACGAGTTGTTGGACTGTTTTCTTACTATTCTAATTGGATTGCAAATTTTTCACAGAAGATCCGGCCTCTTATTCGGGTTACGACATATCCTCTATCATGGGAGGCCAGGACGTGTTTTGATAATTTTAAAAAGGATATCCTTGGAGCAGTTGTGCATTCTATCGATGAGCAGGTTCCTTTTGTGATTGAGATGGACGCTTCTGATTTTGCAATTGGGGCTACTCTGAACCAAAATGGAAGACCTGTGGCCTTTTTCTCACGTACCTTGAACAATAGTGAAGAAAGGCATTCTTCAATAGAGAAAGAGGCGTATGCAATAGTAGAAGCACTGCGTAAATGGAGACATTATTTATCGGGGCGACATTTTACGTTGGTAACTGATCAAAAGTCTGTGTCCTTTATGTTTGATGTCAAACATTTTGGAAAGATTACGAATGATAAAATAATGAGGTGGAGGATTGAGTTGGCATGTTACCATTTTGATATAGTTTATCGTCCGGGGAAGGATAATGTTGCTGCTGATGCGCTGTCGAGGGCTTATTGTTCTGTGATTCACGGAGATACGCTTATTAATCTTCACAATGCCTTATGCCATCCTGGGGTTACGAGGATGATACACTTCATACGCAGTAAGAATTTGCCCTTTTCAGTTGAAGACGTCAAGCGGATGACTTCATCATGTTCTATCTGTGCTCGGTGTAAACCGAATTTCTTTAAGCCTCAACGAGCTCATCTTATAAAGGCTACTTCTCCTTTTGAACGTTTGAGCGTCGATTTTAAGGGGCCTCTTCCTTCAACTACTCAAAACCGATATATATTTACTGTTGTGGATGAGTTTTCAAGGTTCCCTTTTGCTTTTCCTTGCACAGATGTATCAGCTGCTACAGTTATCAAATGTCTGACTCAACTTTTTGTCATCTTTGGGATGTCTGCGTATATCCATTCGGATCAGGGAAGTTCTTTTATGTCTTCCCAGTTGAAGGAATACCTTCAGAGTCGGGGAATTTCTACTAGCAGAACTATCCCGTATAATCCCCAGGGTAATGGACAGTGCGAACGATACAATGGGGTGATCTGGAAGGCAGTTATGTTGGCTTTGACATCCCGGAACCTTAAGAATACACAGTGGGAAATGGTACTGCCTGATGCCCTGCATTCCATTAGATCATTGCTTTCAACGGCTACTAATGTGACCCCCCATGAAAGGCTCTTTAACTATCCGCGGAGATCTACTATGGGATATTCGGTACCTTCATGGCTTACTATGCAGGGACCTGTGCTGCTTCGACGCCATGTTAGATTGTCAAAATATGATCCTTTAGTGGAGGAGGTGGAGCTGTTGGAGGCAAATTCCCAATATGCTCATATTCGATTCCAAGATGGGAAAGAAAGTACCGTTTCAATTAAAGACTTGGCTCCTTGTGGTGGCCAGCCCTCTTCTGAGGATATTAACAATAGTCATGATTCAGATAATGTGGATGCTGTTACAGATACTACGAATATTTCCAATCCGACTGCAGATAATTATACTTCTATTAGTCAGCCCTCGATGGATGTTCATGACCATCCCAGTTTACCTCCTGATGGGATTTCTAATCCGGAAACCGTTGAAGATCGGGATATGGATAGTCTTCCAGCAGAAGATACTTCTGTGTCTCCTGGTTTGGGAGGGCAAGGAGTTTCACCAAGGTTAAGAAGGTCGACACGAACAAGATATCCAGTCGACCGATTGAAAATGGACTTTTAAATTGATAGTAATGTTTTAAAATTGTTGAAATATTATATTATATTGTTTTAGTTGAGAGATACTTAATACTTATGTGCAATGTTACTATTTGTTGTTGCTCACTTAGTATTGTGTCATGTTGAATAGTTTTATTTTGTCTGTGCATAGTTTTAGTTGTAAATAATTAATTATAAATTGTAAAGGTTATTTAGATTGGAGTATATTTTAAAAGGAGGGGTGAATGTGGTGATTATTCTTTATGTTTAGTAAGAAGTATTGTGATTGGTTGTTTGTTTCCTGCCTTGGGATATATGCTGTAATCTCATTGGTAGTTGATGTCATATGATTTGTGGTGGCCATCTTAAATTCAGTTCTTTCCAGCCTTTAGTTGGGACTGGGTGTTGAAAGATGTGCTACAGGATTTTTAAGTTAATAAAGCCTAGATTGGAAAGGCAAATCTATTCTTTATTTCAACCATACAGTTGGCTCACTACTTCCTCTCCCAAACGAAAGACCTCAGTTTCTGCAAATCTACTTCTTGGGTGACGACGAAGAGCAAACCAATCACCACAGGGAAGCTGCTGTTCTACCCGCACAACAACACCAAATCAAGCAAACAACTTTGCTTGAGTTACAGCGGATGCTTCATGACCAAAACCCATATGTTAAGACTTTCAAAACAGCCATCGAAGAAACAACAAATGAAGACCTTAAAGTTGTCATCAAAGCTGACAAGACTCCTGCAGGTGAACATGAGTGATGCTTCAATGCTCCGACCACCAATGAGGTAGCCATTGTCATTGTGGGCTATGAATTTGACCAATGGGACATTGTCTTGCATATTAGAGGTGGTCCACTCAAAAGAATTTCTGAGCTTCACAGGCCATATGATCCTCTGCAATACCCGCTTTTGTTTTGCCATGGGGAAGATGGATACGATGTCTATAACAAGATCCCACATGTTGGCCCCGAAACTGGTGTGCCACCTACAGCCCAAAGGCAAAAGATGTTTTCTGCCATGGAATTCTATTCATACAGGCTGATGGAACGACAAACTGCTTCAAACCACCTGCTTCAGTGTGGACGACTTCTGCAGCAGTTCCTCACTGACATGTTTGTGAAAATAGAAGGAGAGCGGCTTAATTGGTTCCGGCATAACCAAAATCATTTGAGAGTCACAGACTATATACACTTATGAGATGCTGTGGCCAATGATGGCAACACTGAGGACATTGGTCAACTGGTCATCCTACCATCCACCTTCGTTGGAGGTCCTAGGTACATGCATGAGCACACGCAAGATGCCATGACCTTTGTCAGAAACTATGGCAGACCTGACCTCTTCATCACCATGACTTGCAATCCCCAATGGCAGGAGTTCCCACCCAAAGCTGGTACTGAAAGGCATGACCTGATAGCACGGGTCTTCAACCTCAAAGTTAAAAAGCTGCTCAAACTGCTGACTGCGGGCAAACTTTTTGGTGCATACAATTGCTACATGTACAGCATTGAGTGGCAGAAGAGAGGACTGCCTCATGTTCATCTGTTACTCTGGCTTCAGGCAAAGATTCGCCCCAATCAACTTGATTCCTTCATTTCTGCAGAGCTACCCGATAAGGACCAGGATCCAGTACTGTTTGATGTTATTGTAAAACATATGATTCACGGTCCTTGTGGACGACACAACCCTTTTTCTCCTTCCATGAAAAACAATGCATGTACAAAACGGTACCCAAAGCCACTCCGCGAAGAAACTCAGCATGGGGATGATGGCTATCCTTTGTACAGGAGAAGGGGCAAAGAGAGTGGAGGTTTCAGCACTGAGATAAGAGTGCAAACTAAAAAATCTAGCCACTCGAGTCAACCTGGTCCGTCAACTCAGACAACACAGCAAAGACAGACATTTGAAGTTGACAACCGTTGGATTGTTCCTTACTGTCCACTCCTATCCAGGCTCTTCAAATGTCACATCAATTTGGAGTACTGCCACTCAGTTAAGTCTATCAAAAATGTGTGCAAGTACCTCCATAAGGGCAGTGACCAAGCTGTCTTTGATCTTGAAGCGGCTGGACAGCAGAATCAAAATGATGAGATCACCACACATCTGATGGGCCGTTACATCTGCAGCAATGAGGCAGCCTGGCGAACTTTTGGATTTGACATCCACAACCGTTACCCCACTGTCACTAAATTGGATGTTCACTTGGAAAATGGAGAAAGGGTTTTATTCCGACCTGAAAATGCCAGCCAATGTGCCGAGCAACCTCCAAAGGCAAAACTTACAGCATTCTTTCAGTTGTGCCAAACGAATGACTTTGCTAAGACACTTCTCTATCATCAGGTGCCGAAGTACTACACATGGCAGACAAACAAAACATGGCGGCCTCGGCGCCCTGGAGCAGGTCAGAAGGAAGTTCCTGGTCATACAGGGGTGTACTCATCAGATGCACCTGGCAGAGTCTACACGGTGCATCCAAACAAAACAGAGTGCTTTCACCTTCGTCTACTCCTCCATCAGGTTGCTGGCCCCACATCATTTCATGACCTCAAGACTGTCGATGGCTGTCTCTGTGAGTCTTTTCAAGAAGCTTGCCACATGAGAGGACTCATTGAGGGTGACAGTCATTGGGATGCGATGATGAAAGAAGTTGCTCTGTGTTACCCCGCCAATCGCCTACAGAAACTCTTTGCCCTTACAATTGCCTTCTGCACACCTTCCAACCCAAAGCAATTGTGGGCAGATCACAAAGACTGCCTCACAGAAGACATCTTACGCCAACTCACCAGAGCCAACCCCACAATGGCACTCAACTACACTGTTGCGATGTACAATCAGACATTGATCCTTTGGGAGGACCAGACTTTGGCATTGGCTGGCAAGTCTCTGACTCAGTTGAACCTTCCATCTCCCAATAGGAATGATTCTCCAGGTCTCAGCAGAGAGGTCCTCAGAGAAACCACCTACAATGTTGAGGAACTGACTTCCTTTGTTACAGTCACTGAGCCTAAATTGCTTCCAGAGCAGAAACAGACTTACAGGTTACTCCTCGATATGGTGCAAAACAACACTCCTGGCATTATCTTCCTCGATGCCCCTGGTGGAACAGGAAAGACATTCCTGATCAATCTTTTGCTGGCCACGGTTCGCTCTAAGGGATTCATTGCACTGGCTGTTGCCTCATCAGGAATCGCTGCAACTCTTCTGCAAGGAGGTCACACTGCCCACTCAACCTTTGCTCTGCCTCTGGATCTGACAAGACAAGAAGAACCAGTGTGTCGCATTAGCAAAGGAACTTGTGCTGCTGAGATGCTTCAAAAGTCTCGATTGATTGTGTGGGATGAGTGTACAATGGCCCACAAGAGGGCACTTGAAGCACTCAACAGAACTCTTCAAGATCTGAGAGGCAACGATATCCTGATGGGTGGCATCACCTTGTTGCTGGCAGGTGATTTCCGCCAAATCCTGCCAGTTGTCCCCAGAGGAACAGCAGCGGATGAAATCAATGCATGTCTCAAGAAATCCCATCTGTGGCCACATGTGCAAACAGTCCATTTGACGACAAACATGTGTGTTCATATCCATGGTGACGAGATGTCAGAATCGTTTGCGCGACTTCTACTACAATTGGGAGAAGGGAAGTTGCCCATTGACAGCAGTCGACAAATCACAATTCCTCCAGACTTTGGCCCTCAAGTAAAAACAGTTGATGACTTGATATCAAACGTGTATCCAAACCTCGTGAATCACTTCAAAGATCACAACTGGCTGTGTGAATGGTCAATACTTGCACCCAGGAATTATATTGTCAACGAGATAAACAAGATCCTTCTTCAAAAACTCCCTGGCCAAGAACACATTTACAAAAGCATTGATACTGTTGGTGACATTGATGATGTGGTAAATTACCCCATTGAGTTCCTCAACGAATTGGAGCCTTCAGGAACGCCTCCTCACAAACTGGTACTGAAGGAAGGCACCCCCATCATGCTCCTAAGAAACTTATCTCCATCAAAGTTGTGTAATGGAACCAGACTGGCAATCAAAATGCTCATGGATCATTGCATTGAGGCTACCATCATGTCAGGCTGTGCCAGGGGGGAGGATGTTCTCCTTCCTCCAATTCCTATGATACCAACTGACTTACACTTTCAATTCAGAAGGCAACAGTTCCCTGTGAAAATTTCTTTTGCTATGTCCATCAACAAGGCCCAGGGGCAGACTTTGAAGGTTGCTGGCATCCACTTACTCACGCCCTTTTCACATGGCCAGTTGTACGTGGCATGTTCCAGAGTTGGTGCATCCAAGAATCTGTTCATTTTAACCCCGTCAGGAAAAACAGACAATGTTGTCTATCCACAGCCACAGGCTCTCCAATAACAGTGCTCCCACCTTCATCTACTCCTCCCACGAGGTTGCTGACTGAACCTCATTTAATTACCTCAAAACTCTCACTAGCCATCTCTGTGCCTGCTTTGTAAAAGCTTGCAGCAACAGAGAACTCCTTCAGGATCACATTCGTTGGCATCCAACGATCACAGAAGCTGCTCTGTCTTACTTCCCCAAAAGGCTACATCTCTTTGTGGCGATCCAAGGGATTCATTCCACTCGCTGTTGCCTCATCAGGAATCGCTGCAACTCTTCTGGAAGGAGGTCGCACTGCCCACTCAAACTTTCCTGTCCCTCTGGATCTGAATAGACAACAACACCCAGTGTGTAAGATTAGCACAGCAACTGCTGAGCTGCTTCCAAAGTCTAGTCATTGTGTGGGATGAGTGTACAAAAACCCACAAGAGGGCACTTGAAGAACTCAACAGCACTCTACAAGATATGAGAGGCTGCATACCTACTACAAGATAACACATTTCACAGTGTAATGTTGAATACTTTGATATTGATTATAAAGTCACGCTGTATAATACCAAACCCATTGGGTTTGCAAAACTTTACCAGAACAAGTATTCACTCAGTCTTTGGTTGTAACTCCACCATTTTGTAAAATGTTCTATTGTTCCACATTATTATTGGCATAAATGTTCACTGTTGATTTCTAAACTGACCTCTAAATGACTGAGATAGTATCTTTTATTTTGCTATTCCACTCATACACTGAAACTTTGTGATATCACTCCTGGGTCACCCACAATCACCTCCCTCCCCCCCCCCCTCCCTCCCCCCAATCGCGCTCTCTCTCTTCCCCCCCCCAATCGCGCTCTCTTCCCACCCTAATCACGCTCTCTTCCCCACCCCCCCAATCGCGCTCTCTTCTCCCCCCCCGTCGCGCTCTCCCCCCCGTCGCGCTCTCTTCCCCCCCCGTCGCGCTCTCTCCACCCCCCCGTCGCGCTCTCTCTTCCCCCACTTCCCCCCAGTCGCGCTCTTCCCCCGTCGCTCTCTATCTTCCCCCCAGTCGCTCTCTCTCTTCTCCCCAGTCGCTCTCTCTCTCTTTCAACAACAACATGCCCTCAAAAGACCCTCGGCACCGCCGGACACTTCAGCTAGTATTGTATAATTCTGGAACAACCTCTTTCATCAGAAGGGCGTGGTGGTTCTGAAAAGAGCCTTTTTTTTGGTTCACACGGGTAGTATTTTTGCTTTGGGTTTTCAGCCTTGGCCGCCGCCCGCGGGGCTGCTGCCGCCTTCTACTCTCGGCAGCTCCCGGGCTTCCTGCCTCTGGAGCGGACCTGGGGCCGGCGGCGGCTCCCGGGTCACTCTCCTGGGCCGCCCGACGGACCCCGCCCGCCCTCTTCTCGGCATTTCTCCGGCGGGCGGGAGCAGTCGGATTACCGCCCCCGGCCTCCTCTTCCTGCCCCGCTTGGCGGCCGCCCTCTGGCGCCGGGGGAAGCGGCAGCTCGTCTTCTCCTGCCGGCGGCCGCCGGGCGGCTCTGGCCCTCCTGGTGCTGCTGGCTGACGCGGAAGGAGCCCGAGGCCCCTCTGCCGGCCGTCCGCAACAGCGAGCCCTCGGTCACCAGGCTCCGCACCGCCTGGTTCACCCGCGAGTTGATGCGCGGCACGTCGTAGCCGGCGGCCGACAGCGCCTGCTTGACGGCGGCCAGCGACAGGCCGCGCCGCTCCCTGGAAGCCGCCACCGCTTGCAGGATGTGGCCCGATACCCTGGGCCCGCCCGCCGGCCGCGCCTTGGGCGGGCTCCTCCTCTTCCTGGCCTTGCGGCCTCGGGCCGGGCCTTTGGTGTGGTTACGGAAACCATTTTATTTTTTCGCTCGCTCAGCGCCTTGCCCCCTCCTTCCCCGGCTGCTCCGCGCTCCTCACCGCGCCGAGTCCAGCTGCCGAGCGGCGGCGGCGGCCGCGCCTTTTGTAAGCTCAGGGCGGACGGTCCAGAGGCAACTCCTCCACCGGGACCCGGCGCGTGGCCGAGCGCCGCATGCTCCCAGCGGCTGCGACTCTTTCTGTGTGAATGTGAAAGGATTTTGTTGCATTCTTCAAACCTTCAACCCCTCCCTCTCCCTAGCGGATGCATCCCTTTTGGTTGCATTCATCAAACCTTCAACCGCTCACACCCTCCCGAGGCGGATGCATCCCTTTTGGTTGCATTCTTCAAACCTTCAACCGCTCACACCCTCCCCAGGCGGATGCATCCCATTTTGTTGCATTCTTCAAACATTCAACTCCCCCCCCCCGCCCGAGGCGGATGCCTCCCTTTTGGTTACATTCAGCAGCGATACAGTTTGCTCGATTATTCCACTTCTTGTACATGTACAAGCCCATTCCTGCAGATCACTCAGGTATCACTGGGACTTTTTGGGGTCCTCGGGAGGATATTGAAACGTCAATGTAATTGACATACTGTGAAGACACCCCAATTATTTGGTGAGATGTTGGAATGTAATTGACATAAATTTGGAAGCTCTGAGCCTTGAGGAATTCATAACATTGGGCAAAACCTGATGGAAGTTGCTGTGTTCACTCTGACACCAATTGTGCTATTTGCTAGGACATTTGGTATTCTTTGGATCAGGTCACTGGGGATGCTAAACTGGGAGATGGCATTTCACAGGCATTTGACAATTCCTGCTGAAAGTCTTTTCCACCTTCAGTTACACTGCCAGTGAGCAGTCTTTCCTACTAAAAGTTAACGGGTCATGCTCTGACAGTCACAGCAAGTTGTTACTGGTCCTTCTTCCTCTTCTGTTTGTAACGGTACGGTGATGGACCCAAGTGCAGACAGACAACCGAAGGCTTGAGATGGCGTTAAACTCAAAAGATGCTTTTTCAGAAGGCACCACAAACACAGGGTGAGACCCGAGACTGAACAAAACCCAAAAGAAGCTTCTCAGAAGATTTACCAAAACACAGGGTGAGACCCGAGAGCCAGCAAAACCCAAAAGAAACTTCTCCAGGAGGGTCCTCAAACACAGGACGAGCAGAGACCTGTGACTTGCAGGCATGAAAACTCAAGACTGAGCCCAGAGGATAGGAAACAGGAAGCTTAAATAACAGGCCTGTTTGGTCACGTGACACAATTATTCAAATGAGACACAGGAGAGCCAAATACTTTAATAAGACACAGGTGAGGAGCAAGGTCCAGAGGCATGGCAGCAGTGTACTGAGGCATCCAAAACCGCCCCCTGGCGGCCAACAGAGGGACGTGTAGCCGGAACCCTGACACTGTTGAATAGGTTAATGCCCTCAAGATGGTGGTGTAAGACAATTCGAAACTGACAAACCAAATATGCTCACAATGTAATCCTTTTATTGTGTTTGACCAAGTCCAGACACACGCAATATCTTTAAGCAGTAGACATACAGAGAAATAAACAGAACAACCGGTTTCCCTAAGGATAGAGACGTAATCTTCATCTTTCCTTTCGATCCTGACTCTACAAATTATTAATGAAAGTTCAAGATCTTTATAGGTCTCTAGTCACGCACACTGATTCATTATGGCATGACAAGTGTTATTGTGAACAAGACCCACAGAAATGAGTTAGCTCCTACAAACTTCCAGATGGTCAATCTGTTTACCATTAAGCATGCAACTAATCGCCTCAGCCCCTATTGAAGTAGGTCATAGCCATTATTTTGGTGGATGCTTTGCTAAGCTTGCATTTGGTAATAACATCTTCCTTTGGAGCTTTCTCTCAGTGTAGAGATCCAGAATTAGTTTTTCTGACACGTTGCTAAAGAGGACCCAAGGTTTGTTACAATTTTGATATCCTTTTCACTATTATGTTACATATTTAGTGACAACATTTACAGGATAAATGAGAAAAAAGAAGCTACGTCCATGGGGCTACAAAATACAGAGGAGCCTTAACACAGGCATTGAACAAGCTTCTAATGTGAACTATCCGTTATTATGCAGGGCTCTTTTGTTAAGGCCAAAGCAAAACTTTTGGAGATACATTTGTGAAACCAGAAAAAATAAACTTGTAACAAACTCCCCAATATGCAAGAAGCAATAGATTTATACAGTTAAGGGCATGTGCAACTTAGAAACTTAGATCCAAAGGAAGACTGGCGAACACTGAGGTATTAATGAAAGACATATTAAAGTTAAATTTATGAAGCAGGAGAGAACGTCTTTGGTAAAGATTTGAAGTGTCAGTCTTGCAGGAAAACTCTTTGAACACTATCTACATGGATTCACACTATTTGTCCTTTGCTTTCTTGTCACTCTTGGGTAGCACTCACCTCTCTGAGTCAGAGGCTGTGGATTCAATTCCCAATTAAAGTTTGAGAATAGGTTGAGATCGTTTCGGCCCCAAGACCTCTAATAATTCAATAGCAAAATACTGCGGATGCTGAAAATTTGAAATAACAACAAAACATGTTGGATAAACTCGGCAGGTCAGGCAGCATCGAGGAGAGAGAAACAGAGTTAATGTTGCGGGTCGAACCCTTCGTCAGAACTGGAAAAGGTTAGGGAAGAGAGATTTTTAAGCAGGGGCAGGGAGGAGGGAAGAACAAAGGGAAGGTCTGTGATAGGATGAATGGCAGGAGAGATTGATTGACAAAAGAGATGATAGTGCAAGGCAAAAGGAGAGGTAATGGGGCAAGTTAAGAAACAAAAAATAGGTCTAGATGAGGTGTGAATGATGATGGCAGCAACATTAACAGCTACCATGTGAGGAAACAAGAGACATTTAAAAAAATATAAAGAAATACGGGGGCCAATTTATAGTCTGAAATTGTTGAACTCGATGTTAAGTTCAGAGGCTGTAAAGTGCCGATTGGAATGATGAGGTGTTGTTCCTCGAGCTTACGTTGAGCTCCGTTGGAACAGTGTAAGAGGCCGAGGATGGAGAGATCAGAGGGGGAGTGGACTTGTGACTTGTCCCATTACCTCTCCTTTGATGGATTTGATGGCATGCAATGCAAATCTGTAGCTACACATATGCTCGGAATCGAGCTGTTTGGACTTACAGTCAGGATAAACAGAGTCTGTCCCCATAGGTCAACATTGGAAGGACGATTGCTGAATAGATACGTGTGATACACCTTAAACATGTCCATTTCCCCCCTGTTGCAGAATCCAATGAAAACATTAGGATAAATCCCCAAAGATAAATAAAACCACACTTCCAGCAGATGCTGACAGGGACATCTTAAACTAAACCAGACTAATCTCAGACTAGAGCTATAGAAATAAAATTATTTCTACATAAGGCAGTCCTGCAATACTTGTGATGTAAGCTACAAGTGGACCAAGTGATATACAAGGTCGACGCTGAGCTGTAGTACAGATGACAGACTTCGATCGGAGCTCCAAAACGGTCTTTATTCATAGGCCTGAGGAGAACCTTCCGAGACCGCTCTCGGATCCGACTCCACCGAAAGTTTATTGAGTTACATTCGTATACATAATCTTATCAGTCATATCCTGCCCTAGGGGTGGGTACAAATCTATCAATCATAGTCTCTAGTATTCCATTATATCCATTGCTTCCACCGCGTGACATTTTTATGCTTCTCCCCATATTCCGCAGTTAACCATGTTTTTTGCTTGTTTGACTTATTCCAACTCTTCTATCATCGTGGCCTTCTTATATATTCTTGTAGCCTGGAGCCACAGTTGTCCATTGTCTCTGCCAGAAGGTCCAGCTCAGTAACATGTTTTCATAAGATAACAGTTCTTGTTCAATCGGCCTACTGGTCCAAACTATCTCTGTAAAGAACAGATTCTGACCTTGTAACCTGCTCATGTTACTTCTGCAAGGCAAGCATATTGTAAGGTAAGCCATTTTGCCTTTTAGACAACCATGTTGTAGCTTCACAAACAAGCGAAGGCCGACTCATCACTCAATTCTTATGTATGTTATCTTGTATGCATGCTATCCTGCCTGGCCGAATAGGCATCCTTCCCAATCTTTCCACGAGCCAAACTCTGCAGTTGGCTTCGTAGTTTAATTGCCTATCATCTCAGTACTTGTCTTTAGAGTTTAGCTGGATAAATACTATACATACAGACATATCTACCGTTTAACTCAGGGTATGAATTAATTCGCTACCTCCACCCTGTATACGAGTGCTACATTATACATATTCTAACATAAACTAAAGTATGAGATTAATTTGGTTACTGCAACTTGGACAATAAGGGCTGTCATGTTTCTTTTTCATCTGTCATTCAAGTTAGATCTGAACTATCATACACCAACTGGAGAGGGAATAATATGCTGATTGCCAAGGGAAAGGCAGGCTAGGTGTATTTGGTTGTTGAAATGTAGACCAGAAACATCCATGCTGGAAACAAGCTGCTAGATCGTGGAAGTGAAGATATCAAATCTTTCATCCAACAACTCCTGTCTCTATTTCCTCTGTCTTTGGGAGTAGCTGGATTGAGGGGCCTTGATATGAGCATACGAAGAATGACAGGCAGGAAAAGACCCTCTAGTCCATCCAGCCTGTCCTGCACAGCTGTCATACCTTGTGCATCACAATATTTACACCCCACCCCACCGGAAGCCATGTGATCTCCTGGACCAGGCAAAAATACAGATAAAAACCCAGACAAATTTGGGAAATAAAAACTTCTGGTAAATTTCTCTCTGACCCCCTTAGGCACTCGAAACTAGTCAAGGACATAGTTCTCAATGAGGTGCAGAGACTACACGACTCTAATCCATAAAGATGAGACAGTTTGTAACATAACATTTTGTAACCATCGTCTTTGAATCCACTGGTGAAAGAAAAGACACTAGGGGGTAAAAATTCAGCTGTTTGCACCTCACATTAGCACCTTAAGAGGGCGCTAATGGGGCGCAAAGCAACTAGCGCCCAGGCGCGGCGATGTTTGTGCTGCTCGCGAAATTAACTAGACATTTTGCGGCAGCGCTAAACACTACCACCACGATCTCCTGCGCCGGCAGATTGTGACGTCAGTCGAGTGCGCAACGCCCCGTTAGCGCCCCGGACCGGATATTGAGTGGCACCCCCTGCCTTACCGCCTGCCGCTATCAATGACAGGTTGAGGGGAGCATTATGCTGTCAGAAAGGGACAAGGGGAGCGCTATTTAAAGGCGACCGCTTTCTGCCTTTTTTGTCTTTTTGCACCACGCATTCTGAGAGAGAGAGAGAGACTTCTGGAGAGATTCAACGCAGTGTGAAGGAGTTTTGAGTACTGAGCAGCACTTTGCAGGTTTATTTTGATTTGCTCTTGCTTCATCAGCGCTCTGAGGTAACGCCTCGCTCCTCGGCCTTTGCGCCTTAAGAGAGGTGTGAAGTGCTTGATTTAGCGCTCCAATCACCTCCAGTAGCGATAAAAGCCAAGTTTGCTGCCGGAGGCGATAATTAGCACCAGGCACTAAACTTTGCGCACGGCCGATAATGGTGCCCCAAATGGGGTGATACAGAATTTTTCCCCCTAGGAAACAACAGAGATTGTGCGCCTAAACTGTATGACAACCCATACCTGGATATCTCCCAGTGCTACTTCCTGAGATGAAAGGTCTCAGCTAATTTTTCTTGGTTTGTAAAATTGTGCACTTGATCCGATCATAGGGCTTGATCTCAGCTGACCATGTCTGTAGAAAACTCTATCAGACCTGAGTTGGGTTCTCATGTAGTAGGCGTGACTGTTTCCAGGATTTGCGAGCTTATTTGCGGCTTTCCTTGTCACCCTGATCACTGTGGCCATGTTTGATTGGCCAAGGACTTCGCTGGTAATTTAAATCACAGCGAGGGCGGGCAATATTCTAGCTTGGTTTGTTTGGTGCTGCTGCAGTTGGCATCTAAAAAACTGCCGGCCAAAGTTACTGGTGATGTCAATGATGTCAGAGGGATGCCAGTTGAACGGTACGGTCATAGACTTGACTCATATCAACGGAGACAAAAGTGAAGCTGGCTGGGTTTATCCATATTCGGGTCTAATTTAGTGTGGGCAGAAACACCGACCAGATAACTATCATAGGCTTCATTATCTCATTTGCAAAATAAACCTTAAAGATAATGGTCAAGGACATCCATCACAATAATTTTTTTTCCAGTTATGACGACCTGAAACGTTAACTCTGTTTCTCTCTCCACAGATGCTGCCTGACCCGCTGAGTATTTCCAGCATTTTCTGTTTTTATTTCAGATTTCCAGCAGCCGCAGTATTTTGCTTTTTTTTAACAATAAACGCTTCAATGGATTTGGAACAGTGCTTAAAGCCAAGTGATCATGCTCCCTATTTGATTCATGAATACTCTTGTGACGAGGGAGATGGAAAACTGTCCCTCTCCAAATTGAAACTAACAAACTGTGACAATTTACTAATAGTGGAAGTTAAATATCGGGGGCGGGGGGGCGTGAAATTCGACTTCGGCGGGGGAGCGAAACGGCCGATCCGCTACCGCTCGTTTTGCGCCCCAGCTGAAGTTGAAGTTCATCCCTCTCTGTTTCTCATGGTGCTACAATGCTGTTGCTGGGAGAGGGGGGATTTGATGCTCCAGGGCGGGTTAGGCTTTTACAATGTGGGAGTGAGCTCAGCGGGTCCCCTGCAGCACCGCGACGTCACAAAACATCTTAAGTCACAAAACATCTGCGTTTTTTCATTGCTGTACTGTGCCGCGGTGCAGTCACTCCTGCGGAAGTAGAGCATGGATAAAATAAAGGACCATTTGACTAGTCTGTAATTTCAACCACTTTTCTTTCATTCCCTGTATCAATGATGACATTTTTACCATACCAATCATAAGTGGGGGCTGGGTCCAGACAGTCTTTCGCACGGGTGGCCTTTTGATGGAGGTTTCGCCATCCTTCGTTCATTTATAACTGATACTTGTTCCCTAGTCATTGGAGACAAGAAAAGCCCTGAGATTGAGTTATTCGTGGACAAATGTTCTCGCACTACATTTCTCTCTCCTGTTTGCACAGTAGCCGGTCCTGGCTTAGTGTATATAGAATTTACGGCAAATGTCGGCTTTTCTCATTCTTAGGGGTGACAGTTTTTACGTATAATCTTCGCGTTATATTTTCTGATTTTATTGAGATCATCGATCTATTTCTACATAAATATAATCCAGGATCCGCAGATCTGATTTATATAAGTGTGCCTTTCCTACTCCTGGCGTGTTGTTATAATAGGACATAAAGACCTATTCTAATTGTATCTCTAGCTCACTTTTTACACAATTTAAGAAAAAACTATACAATTTTACATATCTACCCGGAAAAGGTTTAAAATCAGCATGTCTGAAATCAGTCATTAAGGGGTCTATACGATAGTAAAAGCTTTAGAAAAGGGTAAATCTGGAATATCCCTTCAAACTGAACTGAACAAACGCAGGTCAGAACTAGGAACAGGTAAATTTAGAACCGTCAGGAAATTCTTGTGAACCAAGCATGGGGAAAATACTTGGGAATGATTTAAGAACTCGACGTGCTGTGGGACAATAGATTGTTCCTGGGTGAATGGACTAAAATGGGTTTGAATAATCCGAAGAGGTATCTGTGTCGAGAAAAAGACCCTTTCAACAGCCTTTTCTCAACAGCTTGTGGATTGAAGTTAACTACATGAATTTGGATCATTTGTTATGACCACGAAGATGTGTCGCAGTGGTTCCCGAGAAGTTATAACTAGAGAGACGTTCGCAGCTCCGATAACTGGAAATCCGATTGGCGACTGGAAGAATTCATTAAAGACATGGGAAATGGCAAACGGGCTTACTGTCTCATGGGTGGTTTTATTTACAAAGAAATACATATGCTTCAATTTTAATTTGCCCCTTTATTAAATCAAACTTTCAACACATATGCCTGCTACATTTTAAGTTAATAGTATGACTTGTTGCGGCCCCTTTATCCCGAGTTAGTGGCTCTGGAAAGAGCCGGTCTTTTAAACTGCCAAGTTTTTCGATTTGACGCTGGCCGGCGGGGTTTTTGTGGATGTGGCGTCAGTCGGGCGCCTGGCCGCTCTCCACTTGTCCGCCTTTCGGAAGACGGTGGCGGGGTTTCTGCCGCGCCTGCCCTTCTTTTTCAGCGACATGCGGTTCTTCCTGCCCGCCGACGGCGGTTTGGACTTCTTAGCCCGTCTCTTGACCACCAACGTCCTCCTGGAGACCTCCTTGCCCGGCACCACCTCCTCCTTCCCCGCCGCAATCTCCAGCTTCTTGCTGAGCCCAACCGAGCCGGCGCTAGCACTGGCCGTCTGCACCAGCGAGCCTTTGGTCACCAGGCTCCGGACGGCCCGGTTCAGCCGCGAGTCGTTTCGGCCCAGCTTGTAGCCGCTGGCAGACAGCATCTTCTTCATGGCGGCCACCGAGAGGCCGCTGCGGTGTTTGGTGTTCGCCACCGCCTTCATGATCTGCTCGGCCACCGTGCAACTGAACTTCTTGTGGCGGTAGGGCCGCCGCTTCTTCTTCGCCGTCACCGCACTGTCCAGCGCCTCCGCCTCGTCCGCATGAGGAGTAGGAGGCCGGAGGAATGGAGCCACCCCCAGCCCACTTGGATCTCTGTCCACCATTCAGTCCGCGCGGCTGGTTATAACTCTTTTCACTTCCTCCCTCCTTCCCCACTCCCGCCGGCGGCTGCTCTGTGCCTTCGGCCGCCGGGCCGGCGCCTCTTAAAGCCGTGGTGCGGACGCGTTAGACTCAACCCGCCGCCCAGGCCCCGCCCACCTGTCCCGCCCAGGCCCCGCCCATCGAGTTTGTGCTTTCTCGCCGCCCAATGACGTCGGGCCGCGGGGAAAATCTAGCGCCGGCTCCGCTCCTACCCCAGGCTGCTTCTTCTTCACACTCCATCCTTTCTATGATTCTATGACATACAGCAATCTGCAGCTGTACTGCCTGGCAGCTGAATTCTCCAAAGGACTTGCGTAGCTCTTTCACTGCTGCCTGGCCAGCCTGGGATTGCGTGCTCTCTGGCATGCACGGGAGGGCAGATGCCAGTGTTGTGGCTGTACTGGAACAGCTTGGCTAGAGGCGCAGCTAGTTCTGGAGCTCAAGTCTTCAGCATGATAGCCAGGATGTTGTCAGGGCCCATAGCCTTTGCTGTATCCAGTGCGTTGAGGTCTTTCTTGATATCACGTGGAGTGAATCGAATTGGCTGAAGACTGGTTTCTGTGATGGTGGGGACCTCGGAAGGAGGCCGATATGAATCATTCACTCGGCACTTCTGGCTGAAGATGGGATGGTTTCAAACCCTTCAGCCTTGCCTTTTGCACTCACGTGCTGGGCCCCACCATCATGAGGTTGGGGATATTCATGGAGCCTCCTCCCGTTAGTTGTTTAATGGTCCATCACTATTCACGACTGGATGTGGCAGGACTGCAGAGCTTTGATCTGATCCATTGATTGTGAGATCGCTTAGCCCTGTCTTCCGCTTTTTAGCATGCATGTAGTCCTGTGTTGCAGCTTCCCCAGGTTGGCACCTCATTTTTAGGTATGCCTGATGGTCCTCCTGGCATGCTCTTCTACACTCCTTATTGAACCAGGGTTGGTCACCTGGCTTGATGGTAATGGTAGAGTGAGGGATATGCCGGGCCATGAGGTTAGATTGTGGTTGAATACAATTCTTCTGCTGCTGAAGGCCCACAGCGCCTCATGGATTCCCAGTTTTGAACTGCTGGATCTGTTCTGAATCTATCCCATTTAGCAGTGGTAGTGCCACACAACACGAAGGAGGGTGTCCTCAGTGTGTAGACAGGACTCCTGTCTCCACAATGATTGTGAAGTTATTGATTGGGGTTAAAATGCCCAAACTAGGAGTGTTCAGGGTTATGTGTTAGGATAACAGCATTTTTTCCCACTGGTATCGAAATCCTCAAAATAGTCAGTAATGTATCCCTCCAATCCACAAGGCGTCTTTTCCGAGAAACAATTAGTGGCTCTTAAAAGAGCCTTTCTGCCGAGGATTTTTCTTGTCCCATTTTCAACCACCGAACCCATAGAGTCCGTCCTTGGCGCTTCAGGGCATAAACCACATCCATGGCAGTGACCGTCTTGCGTTTGGCGTGTTCAGTGTAGGTGACCGAGTCCCTGATGATGTTCTCTAGGAAAACCTTCAACACCCCGCGAGTCTCCTCATAGATGAGGCCGGAGATGCGTTTTACACCCCCTCGGCGAGCCAGGCGGCGGATGGCGGGCTTGGTGATTCCCTGGATATTGTCTCGGAGGACTTTGCGGTGACGCTTAGCGCCACCTTTACCCAAACCTTTGCCACCTTTGCCTCTACCAGACATACTGCTAGCACAATCAGTAATTCTCTAATATCAAGTTAAGGCACCAGCCGACCTTCTTTTATACTGTTGCTGCGGACCTGGTTGAAGAACCAAAGAGGGGCAGAATCAGCGGACACCGCGACAACTCGCCTTCTTTCTTGCCGTCAAGAAATTGACACTCAACTTCATGTTTCGAAATTGCTGATCAAATATTCATAGTTAAGCAAGCAGTAATCTGTTGATCTATAGCAGACTTTAAAAAAAACCTCCAATAACGTGAGAACGAAACGGATTACATTTATTCTGGCGCATTAACAACAACATAAATGCACATTTTAAAGCGAATCTGAGACCCTCATTCAGTAACGAATGAAACTTGAGACTCAACTCCAATTGTAAATTTTAGAGGTGGAACAACAAATCAAATCATGGTTCTGATTCTTCAAGGCTCAGTAATGTGTTCATCTCACAAATTATCTTTCCTTTTCCTGGTGTTCACTTTCTCTCGAAGAACGGCAATTTCCACCTCCCTTCCAACAACCCCCCTCCCGTCCTTACTTTCTAAAAGAAGAAACTGTGAACTCTCAAGTTAACGGTTAAAGTGAAAGTAACTGGACAAATCTATTATTACCAACGTGTTTATTTTGAGCACGGCCGGTTTACTGGCAGTTTTCTTGCCTTATTACACAGCTCGAGAACTGATTTTTAGTGATTACATTTTCATTCTTGGCCACACCATCTTCCTCGTTTTCAAGAAAATCTCACAAACTTTCAAAAGCTAAAGCTGCCTCCAAGAAGCCTGACCTCCTCTTTTGAGTCTTTGTACAGTTCAACCTCTTAACTCCATCAGGACCAATTCCATCTAAAACCTGAATACAGCTTCCAACTCCGCAGTGGTCTTCAATCATCATAATCCTGAAGAAGATATAAGGAAACAATGTTTGACATTATTTAGGCATTCATTCTTACATCTTCAACTCCCCCTCTCTATATAACCTTTTGGAGCTTTCTCTGTTTTGCTGAAACTATTGCAGTAATTGTCCCGCTGATCTTCCCTGTCTTGTTCCTCCTAAGTTCCAAATAGACCATCCTAAACACCTTCCTCTTCCTGCATCCTCAGTGATTGACTCAAGATTCATTGCACCGTCTCCTAGTCTCTTTAATTCTTATGCAGGACCTAGACTTTGTGGAATTTCGTACTCTGTAGCCTTTCTTTCCTCTTATATTCTACAGGTTCTTAAATCACCAACTTGGTGTCACCCAACCACTATTCTTGATTCACCTCATCTCTTCAACCGTGCTGTTTTGGGACTTGGCTCTTTGCCCAGATTACACATAAAGCGAACACCCGGGGACACATATGGACGTGGATCTTAGGTCAGTTAGAAACATCAAGGAATCGGCAAGTAAGTTTTAAATGTGCGCACTTGTATGCATAAAAGATAAAGATGTTCGATTTGACATATACATAGTTGTGAAAGAAAAGAAAAGACAAAATACAAATGTAAGTGTTGCCACAGCTGGCCCTGCATTGCACTATTGACGCAGTGGGATTTAAGAATTAGTGTTATGGTCAATGATTAGGGGTTAGGGTAAGTGTTAGAAGTTAGTGCTTAAGGTTAGGAATTGGGGCTAGGGTGTTAAGGCTTGGGTGTTAGGGTAAGTGTTAGTGCTTGGGGTTATAGGGTGTTAGGATTAGGGTTAAAGATAGGGGTTAATGGTTGGGATTAGGGTTTGGGTTAGAAACGGCTATTAGCAACACTGTTGTCACTAGATGCCTCCAACAAATAAATGAGAACGCGGACACATTTAAACCAACTGTTATTTGACTGAGATTGGAGAGGAAATATTAGTCCATGTACCTGAACTTAATTTAATGCATCCAAAGTGTTTTAGTACAATGCTTATTTGGTTAAGAATGAAAGTGCCAAGTGCCTGACCTTAAAATTGATGTTCAGTTTCTCCTCATTGCAAACGAAAAAGACCGCCAGGGCAGTATTATAACAGTGGATGTTGCTGTGATTCGAGACCATGGTCTCAAATTCTCCCAACAGTTTCGGGATAGTTTAGTCAGTGTCTGGCGAAATTAGATTAACCTCGCCACGGGACGAGGATGGAATAAGAATTCCTCGGAGTTGCCAACATTTTTGGTCTTTGAAACGATCAAAGCTAAGCTTCCCAGTGAAAAGTTTTCCCAGACCAATCCTATAGGATCCGTCAGATTTTTCGGCAACATCGCGGAATTCATTCCCCGAAGGGCACTTTAGGCTGTTCGGAAATTGGTGATCAGAAAATAAAGACCTTTTAAAGTGAAATCGCACTACGGGCACTGCTACTCCAGCTGGAATTTTTACTTTAATAAATCCAGCAGTGACACAATAAAACCGTTTGGGAAACGTGGACTGAAATGTTGGCATCGAGTTTAGTAATTTCAAAAAAAGGAATGCGACGCTAACGGGACCGCACGGTGCAAGGGCAAGAAAGGCGCCTGGCAATAAATTCAAATGTGATCAGGAGAATTGAAAAACAAAACATGTGTATTCCTGCGTTTTTTGCGATATCCTGGCCCATCTCCCAGTGATTTCCCCGCTGATATCTTTTATGTGACTCAAGTTTGTGAAATCGCTGGGTCGCTGCCCGGTTGAAACTACGACACATGCCTCAGTCAGGCGTGCTTTGACACCATTGGTTAAAAAGCGGTCACCCTTATGCTGATTTCTGATTGGCTGTGGCCGGGCAGTTTTGGGCGATATCTTCAATCCGCTTATGCAAATGAGGTTCCCTGTTGCATCACAAACGGTTTACCGTTGGGAGATTTGAATTTTCAAAAACTGGCCGCGGGAACGAGTTTAACCGTCAAAAGTGCTCATTAATCTCAATGGCCTCAAATTATGCTCATAATATTCCTCCAAACCTGTTTATTGCGGCCTGTTTCTGTGCTGTATATCCTATGTAATATATAGTTTCTGAAGAACCATTTTTCAACAATGCACCTTTATATTATTAGACTTTAGGAGGGATTGTCTTCTCCCTTGATAATTTAGTATGAATAAATATATTTAGTATTAGCCCTTTTGCTCCATATCCTGAGGTTGTCTACAACGGTGAACACTTTGAAGATCTGATTCTTCCCTACCTTTCTTTTCATCTCCAAGGTCTTCAAATGTATTGTCACTGCCCAACTCCATGGTTATTTCTTATTTAAGTGCTTTCAGTCCTCACAGCAGTGATGTCCCTGGACAAGGTTACCAATGATGTTCTTTCTAACTGTGGCGCGCAACCCCTCCTTGACCTCTTGCAAGGCACCACACGATTAATCACTCCCTCCTCCTCTACCATCTCCTGTCTGGTCCGCCCTCACTTGGTTCCACTGCAGTCCAATCTGTCCCAGCACATAGCCAGATACCTTCTGGCCGGCGTGGCTAACTCAAGGTTCGTGGCCGCATGCTTCTTCTCAGTGGCATCATCCTTCGATGTGTGGGTCAACTTCCATGTGTATGTTGGTGACAGTAAGCTGTACCACCTTTAGCTCTTCAGCCACCACTGTGCTGTTTGACTGCTCACTCGACATTTAGTCATGAATAAAGTAGAACTTCCCACAGCTTAACACCAAACCCAATTCTGTTTGGCTCCCATTAAGAACTGTTCCTTAGCGCCCATACCATCCCCACCCTGGGTTGTTTATTCAGCCTAAATATGATGCCATGTTTGACCCTGAACTGTACTTCAAACCTCATTTTATATGCATCACCCGGAGTATCTAATTCCACCTCCACAACATCATCTGTTTCAGTTTCTTCCTTTGCACTACTGCTGTTGAAACTCTTATCCACACTTTGGCCAACTTGGCTCATTGGTCGCACCCTCACCTCTGAATCAAAAGGTTCAAGCTACACTCCCGGGACTTAAGCATACAATCTAGACCAAGGCTTCTGTGTAGTACTGAGGGAGCGCTGCACTGTTGGAGGTGCTGTATTACAGGTGAGATGTTTAACTGAGGACTAATGATCTGGAGACATGGGTTGAAATCCCACCACGGCAGCTGGGGAATTTAAATACAGTAAAATTAAATAAAAATCTGGAATAAAAAGATAGTATCAGTAACGGTGACCATGAAACTACCAGATTGTTGTAAAAACCCATCTAGTTCACTAATGTCCTTTAGGGAAGGAAATCTGCCATCATTACCCGGTCTGGCCTACATGTGACTCCAGACCCACAGCAATGTGGTTGACTCTTAACTGCCCTCTGAAATGGCCAAGCAAGCCACTCCGTTGTATTCAAGAAGGTGGCTCACCACCACCTTCTCGAGGGCAATTAGGAATGGGCAATAAATGCCGGCCTTGCCGATGACGCCCGCATCCTGAGAATAAAATTAATTGTTCAGGTGAATGCAAAAGATCCCATGGCACTATTTGAAGAAGAGCAGAGGAGTTCTCCTGCAGCCCTGGCCAACATTTCTCCCTCAGCTAACATTAGTAAAACAATTTATCTTATTATTGTTTGTAGGACCCTACTGTGTGCAGATTGGCTGTCGTACTTGCCTACGAAATGGCAGTGACTACACTGCAATTAATTGGCTGTGGAATGTTCTGAAAGAAGCTATATAAATGCAAGTTCTTTCTTTCTTTCTTGTTACTTCCAGGTTTGGCTTCCACAACATTATTTTTTATTTTCTCAGAATGAGGGTGATGCCAGCAAAGCCACATTTTATTGCCCATCCCTGGTTACCCCGAAGTTGTGGCGATGAGCCTTCTCCTTGAACTGCAGCAGTCCTTGTGGTGATGTTATTCCCTTGATGGTGTTGGTTATAGAATTCCAAGACTTTGGACCAGTGATGATGATGTAACGATGGTATATGTCCGAGTCAAGATGTTGTGTGACTTCAAAGTGAAGAGGGAGGTGATGATGTTCCCATAATATTACTGCTTTATCCTCTGATAGGTCACGGGGATGGGAGGTGCTGTTGAAATAAGCTGGGTGCGTTGATGTTGTGCATCCTGTCGATAGTACAAATCGCAGCCAAAGCGCTCTGGTGTAGATACTGAATCAGTGACGGGGCACTGATCAAGCAGAATTGTCCTTTTCCATACAGTTTTGAGTTCCTTGGTGTTGTTGCAGCTGCGCCCATCCAGGCTAGTGACAAGTATTCCATTACTCTCCTGACATGAGCCTTGCAGATAGATGGCGGAGGAGCTTTGAGGAGTCAAGACGTGAGCTACTCATCACAGAATGTGCAGTCTCTGTCCTTCTCTTGAAACCACGTTGCTCATATGGCTGGTCCAGTAAAGCTTCTGCTCAATGGTGACCCTCCCACCCCATGATGTTGATGGTGTGGGAGGGGAAATTAATCGGCCTTCCAAAAGATAGGAGAATTGCACATGAGGATAGGTTACAGTATCAAGTATATACAACGAGGGGTTTCATTGTTATGACCCCTCTCCACCCCAGGCTATTTTATTGTATGGCTAGATATTGGGCAGTTAAGTTAAACTCCTAATCACACGTGATGCAGGGTCTGCTTATGGGAGAGACCGCTGTTACTGAGCACAAGAGAATATCCCAAAAATTTGTAACAGGTAGCAAGGAGTGTCGTAGATTGGATTTTTTCCCAACACCTCTACTCATGAAAAGAGCTGGAAGACAGTTTTCATAAGCAGACAAAGCATCTTATTAACTAAAACTTGCATCTAGATTTTCCCCTGTGTTAAGTTACCCATAGCCCAGGTCGAATAATTAACCCAGACTTCAGTAACTCGGGTACTGGAGGATCTGTGGATGCCCACCATCTATCACATCAGAAGGCAGAAAGTTTCACACCACTAGACCGTGGGTATACAGTCTAAACTACTTGATCAGATTTATTTACAGATATAATAATACACAGAAGCAGGGAGATAAGCAAATACCAACAATACAATAACCAATCTTGCTGTATATACAAACTGGATTGACTATTTAACAATCTTCACCTTGGCAACTCCTTAGAAACAGATGAATAGAAAATAGGGCAGGTTCCGTTATGACAGTACGCTCGTCCCCCACCCGATTTTTCTGTATTCGTTGGGCCCAGGCAATTGAGTACCTCACCTGCAGGAGGAAAACGATCCGCCCTACATCTTCTCTGTTAAAGTTGCATACATTAAGACTTTAAATCCTCGTGCGTAAGGCATCAAAGTATCTTTATCTTAATCGATTTCTGAACAAAAGCCATTTTGACCTGATCCATGAGTGACTGCCTCCAGTCTTCCACTTTGAAACCTAATTAAGAGAGAGCAGTCTCCTTTTTGCACCTGAATTAAAATCATATAAAATAAAGACAGGCACTCTTGTTTTCAGGTTTTGCGGTCCTGAACAGGGTAGGGCGAGGGGAGGAGTTTAGTCATGATGCTCCACCATGGTCTGTGGGGCAGGCTAAAATGGACCAGCTGGTCTTTTCCTGCCCATCAATTTTCGCATACTCAATAGTATCGATAAAGTAAAGAGCGATCAGGGAGGTTACAACAAAGAGAGAGAGAGAGAGAGATTAAAGGCTATTAGTGGGAGAAGGATCACCGAGCGAATATTGTACTTCACCATTAATAAGATCACAATGGACTGATCATGCTAACCATAGTGACAATGCTGTCATTCCACACAATTCCCATGTGCCTCCTCTTACAAAATCATCTAGATTTCAATGAAAAAGGAGGAAATAAAATGTTTTTTAAGAAAAATTAATTACTTCAGATAAATGTGAACTCTTGTTGTAACTGGTGCTCAGTAAATGAGGCTGGTAAAGTAAATTTTACATTTACATTTACTTTGTGACTATTTCTAGTAAGCAAACAAGGTAGCTGTTTATTCTGCTTTGGTAAAATACATACCTAGAAATATATATTTTATATCTGTATATTTATATCTATAGCTATATATATATTTATATATATATAAATAATGTCCATTTGAGATAATAGGAGGCAAGTTAGAAAGAAGGTTCCTTGAGGAACTTATTATCCAGGACAGCTTGGGCAGGGGAGAGGGCTTGAAGGATTCTCTGTGAGTGGTATTAGTATTGTAAAGTGTTTCAATGACTAACAGAACTAGGTGGTACAGTGGACCTCACCCAGAAGACATTGGCCTTTCAGCTCTGGGACTGGAGTTCAAAACCAAGACGTCACCTCTGTTGCTTGTGAAATGAGTTTGGGCCCAATTCTATGTGGTCATGTCCCCCCCCCCACCCCCGACACCTCCCCCGCCCCCACCCCCCCCCCCCCCCCGCGACCCCCTTCCTCCGCCAACCACAGCACAAAACGGCCGCATAATTCGGTGCAGAATTGGCTATCTCACTCAGAGAGACCACTGGAGGTTGATGTGGGAAATAGAAAATACCACATTGGTTCCGTAGGGGGTCTTCCTCTGGCACCGAGGCTGAGGCACCTTCTTGGAGCAGAGCTTTATTCTGTATCTAATCATACTATACACCCAATGCTTGATGCCAATGCTGGGTACCACAAGTGGAAAATGTTGGATTTTCCCAGCACTAATGCTCTTTCTTACCTTGTCAAATATTCATGAAAATCCATTTGATTCAATGGATTTAGCTGGCGTTTGCCTGGCATCCAATTTTACACTGGGCACCCCAGAATCACAAGAGAACCGCCCCCCCCACCCCTACTGCCAACCTTATGACTTGAGGGTGACAATTTTCGTTAAACTTGTTGTCATCCAGCTTATCATCCACGTCCTGATAATCAATGTTGGCTGGCTGTCTGATGAGGGTGGAGGCATCTCACGAGTATCTCACGACTGAGCTTGATCCTGTTTACTCATCATCTACACACACGCACTTTCCAGTAGGATATGCTGAATAGTGATCAGAAGCAATTTCCAGCCCCCCAAACCCCGTAGTAGTGAGGTCAATTGTAGCCACAATACCCGTTGAGATCCATTAAGTCAGCATAGACCTGGGATTAAACCTGTGGACTTTTCTTGCCCATATGATTCCACTACTCACTAGATAAACCTGCTGAGCTAGTGGAGTCGGAGATAGTGAGACTGCCAATTTAGGGTAATCTTCCGAGTATATTCTAATAGCGCGGAATACTCACCCATCGCCAATGCATATCGCTTGCAATTTTCCAATATGTACATGTAATGGTTGAGTTTCGTCACCACCAGCAACTAGGAAAATGTAAACTTTTGTGCTTTTGTGTCAATTTATAGGCATTAGGAATTGGATTGATTCTCCCCAAAATACATTTCAAGTAGAACCCTTGCGACGCTCTCGGGCAAATTGTAGCACCACGGCTGTTGTCCTGATTGAGTGTGAAGTGGGGAAAGAGTTAAAATAACATCGCTGGCAGCTCACAGAATGGTGTAAGAGAGGCAGTTGCTGACATGAAAGACCACATCCATAAGGTGTGGTCAAGAAAGCCGACCTTTGAGACTAAAAACAACTCAGTTGAGACATGGTGCCTAGCAATTCAGCTGCCCTTATGGTTTTGTTATCTGGGTCACAATGCTTCCAAGTTATTTTTTAATCAGCGTTCAGCAGTTTGAGTGATTGATTGAGTATGCAGCTTGCACATGTTTACCTTAGAACATGTAACCCAATCCGTGAAGGTGCATGTGGGCCAAGATCCAATCAGGTTGCAGGAATGAATTGTGCATGAGGCCACCATGCTTATTTGGATGTATAAAAATGTAATGCTTGCTGTAACAATTTGGAGAAGTCTGGCTAAGACAGAGCAGATTGTCTCCCCACCGGTGTAATAAAGACGGCTTGACTATCGATCTGAAAACCTTGTGTCGAGTGTTGGTTTAAAATACTCCACACCAAGTGCAACTAACAGAACCTGGACAGGGGATGACACCTGGGATCTTCACACATTAGATGATGCAGTACCAGGCTGAGAATTTTAAATATGAGATGTTGAGGGATCAGTTGTCAATGTAGGTCAGTGAAGACTGGGTGAATGGGATTTAGTGCGGAATAAGATATGGGCAGACATACTTTGGATGAGCTGAAGTTTATGGAGGGTGGGGGATTGAAGGCTAGCCAAGAGATCATTCGAATAGTCACGTATGGGGGTGACAAAAGAAATAGATGAGGGTTTCAGTGGAAGATGGGCTGAGACAGGGTCAGAGGTGGGCAGCGTTATGTAGGTAGAAGTAGATGGTCTTTGTGATGGAGAGATTATGCAGTTGGAAGCTCAGCTAAGGGTTGACTAGGATGCTGTGGTTGCAAACAGTCTGATTCACCTGAGCTAATGACTGGGCAGGGGATGGAGTTGATATTAAGGGTATAGAGCTTGTGGCATGTCCAAGTCCAATTTTGCCCTCAATGTCTTTTGAAGTGAGGTTTCTGGACAGACTTCATTGAATTTAAGGATTATAAAGTTGGTTGGTCCAGAAATACAATTCACAGCACCCAAACAGCCCTAACAAACGTCATGAACACCATTCTCTGTAACTGTGACCGTGACGTTCTATCACTCCTGACCTTCCTCAATCTCTCTGTAACCTTTGAGATTCCATCATTGTCCTGCAACAGCTTGCCTCCATTGTCCAGCTCAGGGGGACAGCTCTCAATTGTTTCTACTCCAACCTTTGTGAATGCAGCCGCAGCATCTCTATCAATGGCTTCTCTTCCCATCCTCGCACCATCACCTGAGGAGGCCCCCGAGCATCCATCTTGACCCTCTCCTCTTCTTCACCTGCAGGCTGCTGCTTGGTGACATCATCCAAAGATATGGGGGTCAATTGCCACATTTGCGCTGATGGCACCCAGCACAACCTCGCCACCACCTCGCACAACCTCTCCACCACCTCGCACAACCCCTCCACCACCCAGCACAACCACTCCACCACCCAGCACAACCTCTCCCCACCCAGCACAACCTCTCTACCACCCAGCACAACCTCTCCACCACCCAGCACAACCTCTCCACCACCCAGCACAACCTCTCCACCACCTCGCACAACCTCTCCACCACCCAGCACAATCACTCCACCACCCAGCACAACCTCTCCCCACCCAGCACAACCTCTCCACCACCTCACACAACCTCTCCACCACCCAGCACAACCTCTCCACCACCCAGCACAACCTCTCCACCACCCAGCACAACCTCTCCACTGCCTATGCGACCAGGAGTGCGTTGGAATAGCCAAGTCTAGAGGTACCAAAGGCATGGATGAGGGTTTCAGCAGCAGATGAGCTGAGGCAGAGGCGGGGTCGGGCGATGTACTGGCGGCGGATATAGGCGGTCTCAGTGATGGCGTGGATATGTGGTTGGAAGCTCATCTGCGGGGGGTGGGGGTTCAAATATGACACCGCGGTTGCGAACAGTCTGGCTCAGCCAGCTGCCCAGGGAGAGGGAGGGAGTCGGTGGCGTGGGGACACAGTTAGTGGCGGGGACCGAAGACGATGGCTTCAGTCTTCCCAACATTCAGCTGGATCAATGTCAGGCAAACAGTCTGCAATTTAACAGGGCAACGTATGGTACCAAAAATATATTTTTCAACAGAAAATGCTGGAGATACTCAGCAGGCCAGGCTGCATCCGTGGAGAGAGAAACAGAGTTAACGTTTCAGGTCTGGGACCCTTCATCAAGTATTTCCAGCATTTTCTGCTGTTATTTCAGATTTCCAGCATCCACAGTATTTTGCTATTGTAATATATTGTTCAAGCTGCAGCCATGTGGAGACTCTCCCCCACGTGCCTGAAACAAGCTGCAACACCATGAGCGTTTCTGATTGGCCAGTTGGCACCCCTTGTTCCTAACTCACAATAGATACTTATGCGCTGGTTCACCAATCGGAATCCTTCACTTTCTGATTCCTCAGTTGCATACGCCTAGCTATTAAATAGCGCGTCCGGGAGACTTTCTCCATCACAAACCTTCGCATCCATTCACCATGCCTGAAGTGGCGTCCAAGGGCATCGCCCCGAAAAAGGGGCCGAAGAAAGTGGCCACCAAGAAGCGGGCCAAAGGCGACAAGAAGCGCAGGAAGACCAGGAAGCTGAGTTACAGCATCTACATCTACAAGGTGCTGAAGCAGGTCCACCCCGATACCGGCATTTCCTCCTCGGCTATGAGTGTCATCAACTCGTTCATCACCGACATCTTCGAGTGCATCGCCTGCGAGGCCTCCCGCCTGATCCGCTACAGCAAACGCCAGACCATCTCCTCCCGGGAGATCCAGACCGCCGTCTGCCTCCTGCTGCCCGGGGAACTGGCCAAGCACGCCGTCTCGGAGGGGATGAAAGCGGTCACCAAATACACCAGCTCCAAATAAAGCCTCTCGGTCCTCCCACCTTAAAAACTCAACCCAAAGGCTCTTTTCAGAGCCACTCACGAGATCCAGAAGGGGCTATTTATTTTCATTTGACTGATTGACTGATGACATTTGAAATATGGACAGCAAAAAAAATGAAAGTTATCTTTATTTAATTAACCCTCGCCGTTTCATTTTTTTGTCGTATGTTCAGATTTTGGTGGTGTGTTTTTGTAATACATCGTTAATTTAAAATAGATTGAAATTGAACAATAACAAAATGATGCATTGTCACTGCCCTGTTTTGTACAACACTCATTTAGAAGCGGGTCGCTGACAAGCTAAAATGATATTAAATCTGGAACCAGTAATTTTAAAGGATCAATTTGCCATAATTCAAATTTAATAATGAATTATTCAGTCTCACATGCCATTTAAATGATTATTCAGTCCCACAGACGCTATAATTTTAATTAAAATGATTATTCAGTCGCACAGATGACAATTTTTAGCAATTATTATTATTTAGTCTCACAGATGCCATAGTTTTAATTGTTATTCAGTCCCAGAAACCATAATTTGTAACGATTATTATTCAATCCCACAGATGCAATAATTTTAACAATAATGATTATTATTCAATCCCACAGATGCCATGATTTTAATAACAGTGGTTATTCAGTCCCACAGAGGGCCATCATTTTAACAATAACGAGTATGATTCACAGACGTGCTCTTACTCTATAAGCCGCCTTTTTCGTTGGTGTTCATTTTCCCTCCCTTTTTCTTTGGTGTCCGAAGTTGGAGTGGATTGAAAAACGCGCCAATCAGAGGCAGAGATTTGCCGTGTTTGCAGCCAATCAGAAGGCGCGGCTCGGCCGGCGACTGCTATAAAAGCCGCAGCCCGGAGCCCGGAGAAACAGCAGTAGTTTGAGAAGAATGGCGAGGACGAAGCAGACGGCGCGCAAGTCCACCGGGGGCAAAGCTCCCCGCAAGCAGCTGGCTACCAAGGCGGCCCGCAAGAGCGCCCCGGCTACGGGCGGGGTGAAGAAGCCTCACCGCTACCGGCCCGGCACCGTGGCCCTGCGGGAGATCCGCCGCTACCAGAAGTCCACCGAGCTGCTAATCCGCAAACTGCCCTTCCAGCGCCTGGTACGCGAGGTCGCGCAAGATTTCAAGACCGACCTGCGTTTCCAGACCTCGGCCGTCATGGCCTTGCAGGAGGCCAGCGAGGCCTACCTGGTGGGGCTGTTCGAGGACACCAACCTGTGCGCCATCCACGCCAAGCGGGTCACTATCATGCCCAAGGACATCCACCTCGCCCGGCGCATCCGTGGCGAGCGCGCCTAAGCCTCCCGCCGCTGGCAATCTTGACCCATTTGAGGAACGGGAACTTAAAACCAAACGGCTCTTTTAAGAGCCACTTCAATCCTTGTGGGGAAAAGCTATAATGCAGAGAAACCTGAATAACCCAATATTTACATTACAATATTTATATCCCGCATTTATCCCAATTGTTTCCAGTCAAGTATCCCAAGTTTGCAGACATCCTTTGCATTTAGTTTGGTGTTTTATTTATATCTTGCATTTATCCCAATTGTTTTCCGCCTGGCATATTAAGTTTCAAGCATTGTACATGTAAACCATCATTTGCCTGAAAAGTGTCGCAGGCAAATTGAAAAAAAAACAGCAATTGTTGGAAAACACTCAGCAGGTCAGGCAGCATCTGCAGAAAGAGCAAAACCGAGATGGTGCGGAGAAAAGGGATTGAATCGGGCTGAAGGAAGGTTATACTAAACAATTACAAATCACTGATTAGGCCCCAGCTGGAATATTGTTCAATTCTGGGCACCCCACTTTAGGAAGGATGTTAAGGCCTTGGGGAGGGGGCAGAGGAGATTTAGAGAATGCAGCATTTTGTTCAAAATTCTAAGCTGTTTTTAAAAAATTATCGTGGTCAAAAATAATTTCATCAACAAGCCCACGTTGCTTCCAAAGAATTGAGACAGCTACTCATTGAAGGAACAAATAATCTTTAATAATTTTGAATACTGTAACAATCGTTCGATCGTTTTTCTTTTTTAATGTTGGCCACGAATTTACATTTTCAATTTAGAGTAGATTTTACATTGAAAACAAAGGGGTGCCTCCAGCCAGTAATTAATTTTCACAGCATTTTAACAAAGTATTAGAACTAAAAAAGTCTGGGATGAAACATTTCGTCTGGAAGTCCGCTGGTAGATCTCTGAAGTTATTCAAATTAAAGTGGAGAATCTGGCTGAAGTTCTTTAAAAAGAGGTGGGTGGCTCTGAAAAGAGCCTTTGTGGTCCGTTGAATCGATTTATTGATGTTTGTCCTTTAGGCATAAACCTTGCTGGGGTGGCCAGTTTTCTTGGGCAGCAGCATGGCCTGGATGTTGGGCAGGACCCCGCCCTGGGCTAGGGTGACCCCGCCCAGCAGCTTGTTGAGCTCCTCGTCGTTGCGGATGGCGAGCTGCAGGTGGCGGGGGATGATGCGGGTCTTCTTGTTGTTGCGGGCTGCGTTGCCGGCCAACTCCAGGATCTCGGCGGTCAGGTAGACCGTGACTCCGGCCCCCACCCACTCCGAGTAGTGGCCCTTGCGCAATAGGCGGTGGATGCGGCCCACCGGGAACTGCAGACCGGCTCGGGAGGTGCGGGTCTTGGACTTGGCACGTACTTTGTCTGCAGTTTTACCACGACCTGACCTCTTATTGCAAACTCTCATCGACTCTAATGAGCCGCTATATTTGCCGAGCAATTCTCATTTTATACCTTTCAGCCAGATCGAGATGCGGTCGTTTCTCATTGGTTGAATAACTTTAATTTGTTTCTGATTCGTCTATAACTCAGCAGAACAATAGACACATTACAAAAATTTAGCGAATAGGAAGCGGCGTCTTACCCATCCCTAATTAGCATACTTTGTCTCATGGACCAAGGGCAAACTTTTGGGGCATAGCGCGGCCGAAATTGGCTCCCTCAATATCAGTAACAAAAATCAAGCTGTCAATCCAGTTTCTCCATGCCAGCTTGTAAAATGAAAATACACCAAACTGACAAGCAGTTTGCGCTAATAAAAACAGAAAATGCTGGAAAAACTCAGCAGGTCAGACAGCATTTGTGGAGAGAGAAACAAAATTAACGTTTCAGGTCGATGATCTGAAACGTTAACTCTGTTTTTCTCTCTCTCCACAGATGCTGCCTGGCCTGCTGAGTGTTTACAGCATTTTCTGTTTTCATTTCAGATTTCCAGCATCCGCTGTGCGTTCTTTCTGTAAGCAGATTGCGTTTACGGTAGGCTTTTGTCTGAGGGATTGTGAAACAAAAATAAAAGCATTTCAAGAGAAGCGTAATAAATGCAGCATTCCCCTACATAGATTTTCAATAGCTGTAAGAACATACACAAAGGAAATATTCAGTTCCTGGAGGTGGTGCAGAAAAACGCCGCTTAACTTTTCGTCTTGTTCCAGTTTTTATTTTATCTATTGTAAGGTCATTAATCATTTTAACGCTCAATATTATTACAAATAGAAGGAAGACGATTGGGCAATTGGGATCGAATATTGCACACTGCCCCCTGCCGTTTTCTACTGCAGCCAAGGCAAGTCATGAAGATCTCGTGTGATTTATCCAACTGGAAAGAAATGCTATTGGCTGAAGTTAACACGCTTTCTATTCGAGACGAGAGGCACGTTTCAGATGACTTTCTTATCGCTTCCACCTTTCTTCCTAGCCTCTAAGATTCGTTTTGCACGTCTCATGTGGTTGTCTGCATTAATTTTTTTTCTGCCATAACTCCCAAAGGAAAGGCAATATAAAGGCCGTCACACATTGCCCCTAAATCCTGGGTGAATTCAGCAGATTGCAGTCTTGTGAGCCATTGTGTGTAGCTCTGTCTCTCCTCGTTGTCTAAAGCAGCAAAGAAAATAGCATGAAGTGCCTCACCGATATCCCACACAGATCGCTCCTGTCTGAACTCGCAATCCACTTGGATTCTTAATATTCACCCGATTTTATTTTGATGCCAATCCAGGCCTTCAGCAAATTCTCGCAATTCCCCTTTCTTTGAGCGGCGAACAGCAGCTACAGGGCTCGCCTATAAAAGTACGCGAAACCATTTACTTCATCAATATAACCTTTAATTTACCATTTAGTCCTGCGATTGAGACAGTGCCATATTATTAAATCCGGATAGTCACCTGAATGATACGGACCAACTACTGTGTTTGTTGTGCCTAATATTGCATTAGCCCAATCACCAAAACATGCAACTAAATCGTTCTACAACTATGTGTCACTGAATCAGTGACGATCAACGCACTCACACGGGCTCTCTATGATAATTCGACTTTTTAGTTACAGATTTCCAAAAGGCCGAAGAGCAGGTAATAGGGTCGGTGCGTTTGTCGGTGTCACACTAACATACCACTAGAGTAGTTTTGTTGCTATGTAGAATCGTCAATTAAAATTGTTAGCTTGCCAAAAACGGCTTTAATCTGATTGCAGATTTTCTTATGTAATTAATAGAGCCTTAATAAAGCATTGTGGAAGGATATGAAAAGCTTGGGCATTCACAGATAACAATTGCAAAATTCAGGGTGATAACACAACTTTTCCTGCTTTTTTTTTCTGCTGGAGTCTTGAGTTGAGCTAAGCACACACCAATCACATTCAATATTCCACAGCAGCTAGCTGCTAACACGCACCGACTTAAACGGCAGTGTCGAGAAATTAGCAAACTATCCGCAGGTTAACTGATGCGAACGCTCCCGGCAAAAGTTTGGTCACAAAGGATGCCCACAGAAGCGGCCTACTCGACATCCTATAATGACGGGGAAGTGTTTCAAGTGGAGTTAGAATCCACCAGATGCGGCTCCATGCACAGCAGCTAGACATTTCATCATTTGACACACCTTTCTGTTGATATCGACCCATAACAACCTGCCTACAAACAACTTCCCGGGCACATGTGTTGGCTCCGAACTACGAGAACCACAATTTCAAAGTGCACACTGTTGCCAGACAGCTGAATTGAACGCACAGTTGCACAAATGGGCATTCTGTTCAACGTTTTAAAAATTAGCTGTTTGATTTAATTTCACATGAGGAACTAAACCAAGTAGCCTTCATTAGATGAATCTTTAAATAATTGGCAAAAGAACGAGAGAGGAGATTTTTTCTTTAGGCAACGAGTTGTTGTGATCTGGAACGCACTTCTTGAAAGCAGGGTGGAAGCAGATTCAATGGGGAATTGGATAAATACTTGAAAAGGAAAACAAAAAATTGCAGGGCTATGGGGAAAAGAGCAGAGGAGTGGGACTAATTAGCTAGCTCTTTCAAAGAGCCGGCACAGGCACGATGGGTGGAATAGCCTCCTTCTGTGGTGTATGATTTTACATGTAAGGAAATAGCTTTAAAAAAATGGGGAAAAAAGGCTAATATTTTAAACAGCAGAAATATCATAATTTGTGACATCACCCTCGGGGAAACGATTATTCGTTTTAATCTTGAAGTAAGTGCGACTTAGGAATAGTTGAGACGAGTAGCATAGGTGCATTTAAGGGAAAGCTAGATAAGTACATGAGGGAGAAGGGAATAGAAATATATGCTGATGGGGTGAGATGAAGAGGAGTGGGAGGAGACTCGTGTGCAGCATAAACAGCGGCATAGACCAGTTGGGGCAAATGGTTTGTTCCTGTGCTGTAGAATCTGTAACTCAATGTAAATATTTTTAGCCCGTGGCTGACATGACCAATGTGCTGAATGTGCAATGCCGGATACAGCAAATTAATGGCAGAATTGTCTTGTCCGCCAAATAAATTTATGCAGCTGTGTTAACATCTCCTATCAGTAAGATTGGAATATCTTTAAAGACTTTGATAAAATAACTCCCCCCCCCCTTCCACTATATCATAACACCTTTGCTTGAATTTAGAGCCCTTCTTTGCTTATTGTGTGTGGCTCTTAAAAAAGGCGTTGTGTTTTTTTTAATTATTTTACATGGTCGGCCTAAATGGTGTTGGTGTATTTGGTAACAGCTTTCATTCCTTCAGAGACGGCGTGTTTGGCCAGTTCCCCCGGCAGCATGAGGCGGACGGCGCTCTGGATCTCCCTGGCCGAGATGATCTGCCGCTTGTTGTAGTGAATGAGGTGCTTGGCCTCGGAGGCGATGCGCTCGAAGATGTCGACAACGAAGGAGTTCATGACACTCATGACCTTGGATGAGATCCGGGTGGCGGGGTGAGCCTGGGTCAACACCCTGTACACGTACGTGGAATAGCTCTGCTTGCGCATTTTCCTTCGCTTGTTTGGCACATTTTTGTTCATTCATTCATTTTATAGTAAGCGACTGCCTCAACGCCTTGCGAGACTCACCGCCCTTACCCGCCGTCTCCGGCATTACCGTCAGTTCAAACAACCTGCTACTCAATCAAATGAAGTAGCTCCGCCTCTTGAATATATAGACCCTGTTATGCTACTGAAGAATAAGAAAGAGGTATTTCCTATTGAACGAGCTCCAGCTTTAAACCAATTAGCTTTCAGATTGCGTTACCTCGCTCGAAGGAGCGGGCCAATCAGAAGCGCCAGACGGTTTGGATTGTGTCGGCGATCCCGAGCGGGAACCACTGGCAGCAGCGCGAGGTGACCTTTGACACCAAAGACCGCACCCAATGCAGCCAAGCGCTTGGGCTTTTCATCTTTATAAGCAATGCCGGTGGAGGATCTCCTGAAACATTCACAGAGACCCCGGCAATCTCTGCAGGGAGGCGTTGGACCCATATGGCGGATTAGGATAGGTTAACCTGGTCGTTTCTCTTACCAGCTGTGATTTTCTAGCGTTATATTTTAATTTTATCTGTGATAGTGAATGCTTCGCAAAATACCGTGGATGCTGGAAATCTGATCAACAACAGAAAATGCTGGAAACATTCAACAGGCCAGGCAGCATCCGTGGATCTGAACGGCAATAGATTGGGAGAAGGGGGGGGGGGAGTGCAACGAGACCTGGGTGTCCTTGTGCGCCAGTCGCTGAAGGTAAGCATGCAGGTGTAGCAGGCGGTTAAGAAGGCAAATGGTATGTTGGCCTTCGTAGCGAGAGGGTTCGAGTACAGGAACAAGGATGTCTTGCTGCAGTTATACAGGGCCTTGGTGAGACCACACCTTGAGTATTGTGTGCAGTTTTGGTCGCCTTATCTGAGGAAGGATATTCTTGCCATGGAGGGAGTTCAGCGAAGATTCACCAGATTGATACCTGGGATGGCAGGAATGACGTATGAGGAGAGATTGGGTCGATTGGGCTTATACTCGCTGGAGTTTAGAAGAATGAGTGGGGATCTCATTGAAACTTATAAAATTCTAACAGGACTAGACAGACTGGATGCAGAAAGGATGTTGCCGATGGTCGGAGAGTCCAGAACCAGGGGTCACAGTCTAAGGATAAGGGGTAAGCCATTTAGGACAGAGATGAGGGGGAATTTCTTCACCCAGAGTGGTGAACCTGTGGAATTCTCTACCACAGAAGGCAGTGGAGGCCAATTCATTAAATATATTCAAGGAATTAGATATATTTCTAAAGGCTAAAGGGATCAAGGGGTATGGGGAGAAAGCAGGGAGAGGGTACTGAATTTGGATGATCAGCCATGATCGCATTGAATGGCAGAGCAGGCTCGAGGGGCTGAATAGCCTACTCCTGCTCCTATATTTCTATGTTTTAATACTGCAAAATAACCGTCTTATGCAGGGCTATAGGGAAAGAGCAGTGGGACAAATTGGATAGGAGCCGGTGCAGGCACGATGGGCAGAATGACCTCCCTCCTGTGCTGCAAGATTTTATATTGCATTATTGCAACGTGCTCTACTTTTTCAATTTGGTCACTGCAACATTCATAGTTAACGTTTCAGGTCGGTGACCTGCTGAGTATTTCCAGCATTCATTCCAGATTCCCAGCAGTGTTTCGCTTTTTGTAATGTAAATATTGGTTTATTCAGGTTTCTCTGCATTACAGCTTTTTCCCCACAAAGATTAAAGTGGCTCTTAAAAGAGCCGTTTGGTTTCAAGTTCCCGTTGCTCAAATGGAGCAAGGCTGCTGGCGGCGGGAGGCTCAGGCGCGCTCACCGCGGATGCGCCGGGCCAAGTGGATGTCCTTGGGCATGATAGTGACCCGCTTGGCGTGGATAGCGCACAGATTGGTGTCCTCGAAGAGTCCCACCAGGTAGGCCTCGCTGGCCTCCTGCAGGGCCATGACGGCCAAGGTCTGGAAGCGCAGGTCTGTCTTGAAGTTCTGCGCGATCTCGCGGACCAGGCGCTGGAAAGGCAATTTGCGGATCAGCAGCTCGGTGGACTTCTGGTAGCGGCGGATCTCCCGCAGAGCCACGGTGCCGGGCCGGTAGCGGTGAAGCTTCTTCACCCCGCCCGTGGCCGGACTCTTGCGGGCCGCCTTGGTGGCCAACTGCTTGCGGGGAGCTTTGCCCCCGGTGGACTTGCGCGCTGTCTGCTTGGTCCTCGCCATTCTCCTCAAACTGCTGCTGTTCCTTCCGGTCTCCGGGCTGCGGCTTTTATAGCAGCCGCCGGCCGAGCTGCGCCTTCTGATTGGCTGAAAATCCGGCAAATCTCTGCCTCTGATTGGCGTGTTTTTCAATCCGCTCCATCCTCCGACACCAAAGAAAAAAGGGAGGGAAAATGAACACCAACGAAAAAGGCGGCTTATAGAGTAAGAGCACGTCTGTGAATCATACTCGTTACTGTTAAAATGATGGCCCTCTGTGGGACTGAATAACCACTGTTATTAAAATCATGGCATCTGTGGGATTGAATAATAATCATTATTGTTAAAATTATTGCATCTGTGGGATTGAATAATAATCATTATTGTTAAAATTATTGCATCTGTGGGATTGAATAATCGTTAAAAATTATGGTATCTGGGACTGAATAATAATTAAAGCTGGCATCTGTGAGGCTAAATAATAATCATTATTGCTAAAAATTGTCAGCTGTGAGACTGAATAATTTTAATTAAAATTATAGCGTCTGTGGGACTGATTAATCACTATTAAAATGGCATCTGTGAGACTGAATAATAAATCATTATCAAAAATGTGAATTATGGCAAATTGATCCTTTAAAATTACTGGTTCCTGAATTGACAGATTTAATTTCATTTTAGCTTTTCAGCGACCCGCTTATAAATGAGTGCTTTGTACAAAAACAGGGCAGTGATAATACATCATTTTGTTATATATTTGTTAAATTTCAATCTATTTTTAATTAACGATATACTGTATTACAAAAACACACCGGCAAAATCCGAACATACAATAAAATGAAACGGTGTGGGTTAAATAGTTTCATTCTTTATGCTGTCCATATTTCAAATGTCATTAGTCATCAAATGAAAATAAATAGTCCCTTCTGGATCTCGTGAGTGGCTCTGAAAAGAGCCTTTGGGTTGAGTTTTTAAGGTGGAAGGACCGAGAGGCTTTATTTGCAGCTGGTATATTTGGTGACAGTTTTCGTCCCCTCCGAGACGGCGTGCTTGGCCAGTTCCCCGGGCAGCAGGAGGCGGACGGCGCTCTGGATCTCACGGGAGGAGATAGTCTGGCGTTTGGTGTAATGGATCAGGCGGGAGGCCTCACAGGCGATGCGCTCGAAGATGTCGGTGACGAACGAGTTCATGACACTCATGGCCTTGGAGGAGATGCCGGTGTCGGGGTGGACCTGCTTCAGCACCTTGTAGATGTAGATGCTGTAGCTCTGCTTCCTGGTTTTCCTGCGCTTCTTCTCGCCTTTGGTCCGCTTCTTGGTGTCCGCTTTCTTCGGCCCCTTTTTCGCCGCGATGCCCTTCGACGCCGCTGCGGGCATGGTGAATGGATGCGAGGGTTTGTGATGGAGAAAGTCTCCCGGACGCGATATTTAATAGCTAGGCGTATGCAAATGAGTAATCAGAGAGTGAAGGATTCCTATTGGTGAACCAGCGCATAAGTATCTATTGAACTGGCCAATCAGAAACGTTCATGGTGTTGCAGCTGGTTTCAGGCACGTGGGGGAGAGTCTCCACATGGCCGCAGCTTGAACAATATATTACAATAGCAAAATACTGTGGATGCTGGAAATCTGAAATAACAACAGAAAATGCTAGAAATACTTGATGAAGGGTCCCAGACCTGAAACGTTAACTCTGTTTCTCTCTCCACGAATGCTGCCTGGCCTGCTGAGTATTTCCAGCATTTTCTGTTGAAAAATATATTTTTGCTACCATAAGTTGCCCTGTTAAATTGCAGACTGCTTGCCTGACATTGATCCAGCTGAATGTTGGGAAGACTGAAGCCATCGTCTTCGGTCCCCGCCACTAACTGCGTCCCCACGCCACCGACTCCCTCCCTCCCCCTGGGCAGCTGGCTGAGCCAGACTGTTCGCAAACGTGGTGTCATATTTGAACCCCCACCCACCTCAGATGAGCTTCCGACCACATATCCACGCCATCACTAAGACCGCCTATTTCCGCCGCCGGTACATCACCCGACCCCGCCTCTGCCTCAGCTCATCTGCTGCTGAAACCCTCAGCCATGCCTTTGTTACCTCTAGACTTGACTATTCCAATGCACTCCTGGCCGGCCTCCAACATAGTACCCAACGTAAACTTGATGGTCATCCAAAACTCTGCTGCCCCTGTCTGCACTTGCACCAAGTCTCGTTCAACCATCACCCCTTGTGCTCGATGACCCACAGAGGCTCCCGGTTAAGGAACGCTTCGATTTAAAAAATCTCATCCTTGTTTTCAAATTCCTCCATGGCCTCGCACCAGCACCCCCCCCCCCACACAAAGCTGGGTGGGCGTGTGTGCTGTGAGGAAGATGCAGAGAAACTCCAGTACGATTTAGACAGGTTGGGCGATTGGGCAGATGCATGGCAGATGCAGTATAATGTGGATAAATGCGAGGTTATCCACTTTGGTGGCAAAAACAGGAAGGCAGGTTATTATCTGAAAGGCAATAGATTGGAAAAAGGGGAAGTGCAACGAGACCTGGGTGTCCTTGTGCACCAGTTGCTGAAGTTATGCATGCAGGTGCAGCAGACGGTTAAGAAGGCAAATGGTATGCTGGCATTCATAGCGAGAGGATTCGAGTACAGGAGCAACAATGTCTTGCTGCAGTTGTACAGGGCCTTGGTGAGACCACACCTTGAGTATTGTGTGCAGTTTTGGTCACCTTATCTGTGGAAGGATGTTCTTGCCATGGAGGGAGTGCAGCGAAGATTCACCAGACTGATACTTGGGATGGCAGAAATGACGTATGAAGAGAGATTGGGTCGATTAGGCTTATATTCGCCAGAGTTTAGAAGAATGAGAGGGGATCTCATTGAAACTTTAAAAATTCTAACAGGACTAGACAGACTAGATGCAGGAAGACTGTTCCCGATGGCGGGGGAATCCAGAACCAGGGGTCACAGTCTAAGGATAAAAGGAGTAAGCCATTTAGGACTGCGATGAGGAATTTCTTCACTCAGAGAGTGATGAACCTGTGGAATTCACTACCACAGAAGGCAGTTGAGGCCAATTCATTAAATATATTCAAGAAGGAGTTAGATATATTTCTTAAGGCTAAGGGGATCAAGGGATATGGGGCGAAAGCAGGGACAGGGTACTGAGTTTGGATGATCAGCCATGATCGCATTGAACGGCACAGCATGCTCGAGGGGCCAAATGGCCTACTCCTGTTCCTATCTTCTATGTCTCTGTTTCTCCAACAACAGTTAAAAACAGATTATCTGGTCATGATCTCATTGCTGTGTGTGGGGACCTTGCTGTGCACAAATTGGTTGCTGCGTTTCCCACATTAAGTGACTGCACTTCAACGAGTACTTAATTGGCTGTAAAGCGTTTTGGGACATCCTGAGGTTGTGTAAGGTGCTGTATCAATGCAAGTATTTCTGTCTTTCATCAGGGCTGGTCTCCAGTTCCCGGTTGGCCGCATGCACTGGCTACTACTACGCCGACCGTGTCGGGGCCGGAGTTCCCATCTACCTTCAAGCGAGAGCTGGACCTGTTTCTGAATGGGGCGGAGGTTACCTCTTACAGAAGATGAGTACTGCAGAGTGATCTCGTGGACTCGTTTCCATCGCCAAGATGAGTCAGAGAGGAAATTCCCCCCAAATTGGCCTGTTTTTAAAAAAAATCTGTTTTCTCGCCTCTCCCAGGATGTCACATGGCTTCGGGTTGGGGGTGGAGACCGTATATATTGTGATTCACAGGTTGTGCAGTTGTGTGAGACAGGCTGGACGGACCAGAGGACTTTTACCTGTCCGCCATTGTTCCTGTGTATGTTCGTACCTGGCCGCTGACCTTGAGGACCGCGCTGTGCCCCATGGTCAATGAGACAAAGTATGCTAATTAGGGATGGGTAAGACGCCGCTTCCTATTCGCTAAATATTTGTAATGTGTCTTTCTGCTGAGTTAGAGACCAATCAGAAAAAAGTGAAAGTTATTCAACCAATGAGAAACGACCGCATCCTGATCTGGCTGAAACGTATAAAAGGAGAATTGACCGGCACCAACCGGCTTATTAGAGTCGGTGAGATTTTTTATGAAGATGTTGGGCCGTGGTAAAACTGGAGGCAAAGAACGAGCCAACTCCAAGACCCGCTCCTCCCGAGCCGGTCTGCAGTTTCCGGTCGGCCGCATCCACCGCCTGCTGCGCAAGGGTCACTACTCCGAGCGGGCGGGGGCCGGAGCCCCGGTCTACCTGGCCGCCGTCCTCGAGTACCTGACCGCCGAGATCCTGGAGCTGGCCGGCAACGCGGCCCGCGACAACAAGAAGACCCGCATCATCCCCCGCCACCTGCAGCTCGCCATCCGCAACGACGAGGAGCTCAACAAGCTGCTGGGCGGGGTCACCATAGCCCAGGGCGAGGTCCTGCCCAACATCCAGGCCGTGCTGCTGCCCAAGAAAACCGGCCACCCCACCAAGGTTTACACCTAAAGGACAAACATCAATAAATTGATTCAACGGGCCACAAAGGCTCTTTTCAGAGCCACCCACCTCCTCTTTCTGAAGAGCTACCTCCTAACTTTCATTCCCAATTGAGCTCCTTGAATGGGCTGTTGTTAAAAACCCGCCTTGACCTCCTTTAATGAGTAGGTCACTAATCTTAATGGACCAAAGATCGTGAACAACGGGCGCCCGAAATCAGGAAAGGTGTCTGAGGTGGGCGAAGCTCTGCTCAGGAGGAAAAGCCGGGTTCTAATGGTGCTGCTGGAGAGCGAGGCTCCATTTGGAAAATGTGCCCTGTGGTGCTCCTTTATGTTGCCTGAAACGAACGCCCCTTTGGTTCGAGGGGACGGTTGCTTCACTCAAAACAGAAAGGGGGTAGAAATTCATCTGGGGCGGTCGTCCAAAACTGGCGGAATAGACTGGGCTGCCAGTTAAACGTCCCGCCCAATATTCAGTTCTATTGAGGGAGGAGGGATCATTTTAACTTAACCCGCCCAGCGGGAACAGGTTCCGGTTTTACACCTCATCCGATTGTAGTCTTCTTCACTTCTTGCGGCGAAGGTTCACCCGGGTGGTAGCGGATCAGGACTTGGGTGTCGCACAGTTTATATTGTTTCCATTGAAGTTGCGGGGTGGGGGTAAAAGCGTAAATTCACCGCGCTATTGGAGTGCAAATTCGGGCGTCGAGCTGACCTCGCCTTGTTCTCGTTTGAGCGGGTTAGGTTAACTTCGGGTCTGAAATTGGTTTTGCTCCGTCGATGGCTGGAGCACCCTTGGTGGCCGTCTGTTTACCGGGAGCTTTCTCTTCAATTGATTTGCCTGCAGTTTGCTCGATTTCTGTCATCTTCTGACAACCACCACCAACCCCGTAGATCTGCCCAGTTGTGCTTTTATATGGTCTACCCATTGGCTTCAAGGTTGAAGTATTGAGCGTACTCGGAGTGCTTTTCAATTTCCTTCCTCATGTATCGAAGATGCCGTCGCTCCTTTTATATTCTCCATTTTCTTCCGGCTGGTGTGCGATCCTTTCTCCTGTCTTGTACCTCATTGATGGCTCGTTATTCTTACTCCTTCCTCCCTCCTCATGGAAATCCAAACCCATCCCACAGTCTCCGACACAAGCTCATGCTTTCCCAATACTGGAGCATTCGAGAATGGCCTGGATGCTCAGTGATGGCTGAAAACAGACACCAGTGAACGTTAAATCAAGCAAGTTGACTAGGAATTTTTTGGGGGGGATTGCTCAAAAACCCTAACCTATAATATCCTCAGATCCCTGATCATTCCTTTCCAGACGATTAGTTACAGTAAACAGTTACAGCAATTGTTTTTATTCTTCATTCACAGGACATGGGCATTCCAGTCAAAGCCAGCTTTTATTGCCCATTCCTAATTGCCCTTGAGGTGGTGGTGAGCCGCCTTGCTTGCTAGGCCATTTCAGAGGGCAATTAAGAGTCAACCACATCCTGTGGGGCTGGAGCCACATATAGACCAGAACATTCCTCCCATTGTGTCTCTCTGAAAGAACTTCCAATTAATCCCACTTCCCTGCTCTTTCCCCATAGCCCTGCAATGTTTTTCCTTTTTAAGTAGAGATCCAATTCCCTATTGAATCTATTTCCACCACTCTTTCAGGCTCTGTATTCCAGATCGTACCAATTGGAATCTCTATGATCTTCTGCTCCCTGCTCCCTGGCTGCTGAGTAATGAATTTGGTCTGCAGACTCTTCAGCAGACAGGTTGGAAAGTTCAATCTGCAATGTTATTATTGAGCCCGACTGCATCCTATGATGAGGTTTGAATCATTTGACATAGTGGTCGACGGGGCAGCAGGCTTGTGCACTGCACTATACACAGATAGACCATTCCCAGAGGGACATCAAGAGCTCCAGGTATATCCATTCGTGCGGCGAGCCCTGAGTATCCGGAAAAGTGCTTCTGAATCTAGGATTCATACAGGTGCTTCTTAGAATTCAGAAATTATTTCGGAAATGGGTGCATAACACACAAATTTGGAAATCGCAAAACGGTCGGTATTGACACAGTCTTCCCTGCAACAGCAGCTTTGGGGAGAGATGTATTAGCATAGGCTCAACAACTTTAAAAATAAATTTGCGTGCGTGCCCGCAAGAAGGCGGAAGTTTTCCTCCACTTCTCGCCTATGCTATTAAAATGTCGGGCCAGCGAGCGCAGAAGCGGAAAATCCCGGTTAAACTCCAGGGAAGCACATATCTTTAGCGTCATTGGGAAATTTCTGCCGAATTACTTTCAGTGCCAGATCAGATCAGAATGTTTAATTGCCGCTTTTTTTTCAAAAAAGGAAATGTATTTTAATATAAAATCTCCGTAGATGACTAACTTTAAACACAGAATGGATCACATGTGATTATTATGTTTCCGACAGCCACTATTGAATTGTCCGTGGACTCTGAGGTTCTGCCTATGTTTCAGTGACAAATCGGCTGAAGAAAAGCGAAGGGATTTATCAGGTTCATAATGTGCCCCATGTGTGTGTTGAAATAAATAAGGAACACATCGACCCAGTTCACATCAAATAACCTATAAGGATCTGGTCTGTTGCGTCCCTGGTCATCAATTAGATTGGGCGGTGATTACATAACGGATCACCCACAACTGCGACTGAGCGGTTGTAACCCTCGATTTAATAGTGACGTTGAAATGTTCAAAAGAGAACACATGTATTTTCATTCCGATGCTCGTATCTAGTGTGTTATTTTCCCCGGGATCCATTTATTCCAGATGTAATGGGTTAGCTGGGACCTCAAGCCTTGGAATGTATTGTCGAACACCTTTCAGTATTTAAAAAACTACGAGGAGCAACTGACATATTTATTTTTACATCTGCACCGTAAGAATTGAATTTGCAAGCATTAAGTCGCCACGATCACCATCATTCAAATGGTATCAGTTAAGATTAGAAATGCTCTTTAAGACTCCCAACCCATCCTGAAAAAAATATCAAATATCTGGTTATGTAAAGCTCGCTAATGAGCAGGCGGACGGAGTAAACCTGGTAATAATTAGTGGTACATTGACATGGAAATGTGGTGCATTATAAAGTTGTCTTGTGAACTGGGCTGATTTCAAACCAGACTGGTTGGCTGTCCATTGGAACTGAAATTACGCCCTGATCAGGTCAGAGTATGGGGGCGAGTAGGCTCCCAACTCTCTTATTGCTCATTAGTCCCATCGCCCCCACCCACCCCGCAATAAAAATCACATTTGGCACAGCCTTTAATTGACTAAGGACGTCTGAATGGGTGGTTTGTATAAACAATAGCTGGCGTTTTGTGTTTAAACGGGGGCGGGGGGCGGAAACTCACATCATATTCTGAAAATAAATTTTCAAGTTTCCTCCCTTTCAAAAATAAATGAGCTGTTACTGAACAGCATTTTAAACGATTTTTTTTTGTGAACTGAGTCGATGTGTTCCTTATTTATTTCAACACACACATGGGGCACATTATGGACCTGATAAATCCCTTCGCTTTTCTTCAGCCGAATAGTCACTGAAACATTCTGATCTGATCTGGCACTGAAAGTAATTCGGCAGAAATTTCCCAATGACGCTAAAGATATGTGCTTCCCTGGAGTTTAACCGGGATTTTCCGCTTCTGCGCTCGCTGGCCCAACATTTTTCTAGCATAGGCGAGAAGTGGAGGCAAATCGCGGGCCGGCAAATGCATAAACGGAAAACCTCCGCCTTCTTGCGGGCACGCACGCAAATTTCCACCCATCGCCCCTCCAACAAATCAGGAAAAGAAAAGTTCCAACACAAGCACGTTTCAAAAGACTACATCACATTCTTGGATAACAACAGAAAACGCTGGAAACACTCAGGCAGCATCCGTGGAGAGAGACAGAATTAACGTTTCAGGTCTGGGACGTTAACTCTGTCTCCCTCTCCACAGATGCTGCCTGGCCAGCTTCCAACATTTTCTGTTGTTATTTCAGGTTTCCAACATCCGCAGTATTTTGCTATTGTATCACATTCTTGGAGCCGTGAATTCCCCAGAGCAGGAATTTGTGAAGTCAAGCGATCCCATTGGCTTAACCCAACTGGACGGTGCGCCGTCCCGGTCCCTGAATGATCTGTGCTACTGCGGCCACCTTCACGGGATCCTGGCAGCGCAGCCGAAAGCCCAGCGCCGGGGGTTCCCGCTGAAAGTTGGAGCCGAGCAGCCCCGCTTTGAGGGAGAATTCTCAATTCGGGCCAAAGCCGGCGTTTAGGGCGGCCTTTCCCGGGCGGAAGGGGCAAAACGCCGAAAGGCGCCGCCGATTTTCGCACCTGGCCCCACTTTCGGCGTGGTTTTCAGGAAACCGGGGCCGCCACGCCGCCGCCTGCCGACACGGTGCAGCCGGTGCCTTGGGGCGGGCCGGGTGCCGGAGGCCGGGGCGGGTGGGTTTTGAAGGAATCTGGGGTTTTAATATCAGGAAGAAACACAAAAAGACTAAAGTCAAGGGGTGGTGGGGGGTGGGGGGGAGAGGACAGGGGGGCGGGGCCAGGCGGCGGGTTTACCCCACTCCGTCCGCCTTCCCTGTATAAAAGTGCCGGCTCCGGCTGGCAGCGCCTTTAGTTTCAGCACCGTTTGGTGCGAGGTTAGTACAGGGAGGAGGAAAAAGCGACTCTGAACCCAACCCCAGGCATCACACCAGCCCCGGGCATGGCTGAGAACAACCAGAAGGCGGAGCTGGGAGATTCTGGCGTGGTGGAGAAGCCGATGGTCAAGAAGCGGCGGCGGCAGCAGCCACACCACCATCGCCACCGGCAGCGGCCGGTCCCGCCGCGCCGCAGGAAGACGGGCCCCACGGTGACCGAGCAGATCCTGAAGGTGGCGGCGGCCTCCAAAGAGCGGCGCGGCATCTCGCTGGCCGCCCTCAAGCAGGCGCTGTCGGCCCGGGGCTGCGACGTGAGCCGTAACAACACTCTCGTCAACCACACGGTCAAGTACCTTGTGAAGGAGGGCTCGCTGGTGCAGACCGCCGGCACCGGCGCCTCGGGCTCCTTCAGGTTCAACCGCTCCAAGAAATCGACGGCCGCCAAGCGCCAGGCGGCGGCCCGGCCCCGCAAAGCGGCGCCAACTCGCCGCAAGCCCAAGTTGGCGGCGGGTCGGGCCGCCGTCCGCCTCCACCTCAAGCCCAAAGCCGCCAAGGGCCGCAAGGCACGACTCTACCACAAGTTCAAGCCCGCCCGCGGCAGGAAAGCGGCGGCCAACCTCCGCCGGGACCGATCGCCGGCCGCCAAGCCCAAGAGGTCGGTGGGGCGGCCGCGGAAAAACCCCGTCGTCCGCGGCTACCCGGGAATTACGCATGCCGCTAAACGGGAGAAACGCCTGTGAGAAGAAAACTTATACCTGAACACAACGGCTCTTTTCAGAGCCACCGATTTTAACCAAATTGAGCTGTAAACGAGTGGCCATTGCCAAATACGTTTTTTCTGAACACGGGTCACTAGTTGGAAAAGGATAAATCTTTCGCAATGTAAAAGAGGATAACGAAATAAACTCGATGACAACAAATGTGTTTCGGAAGTTTTATAAAACATTGATCATTTCATTACGGGGAGTTGAGAGGAACAGCGCTCTGTTTATTGGGGAAAATTAAGAGCCGGTGTGAAGATTTTCCCCTGCTTGAGTCTGGATCACTCACCAAGCTAATGCGATGGCCACACGGGCACCACACAGGACACGTTAGTTATTAAGCTTTTAGTTTGATTGGATCTCCGGTTGGATTGTTTTTCAGTGGCGCCCTCTTAAAGGCGGTGTATTTACTGGACTTTGGTCCGTTGTCACCTTTCCCGATCCAATTAAAGTGTTTCTTTTTGAAATACTAATTGATGAACCCCCACCAATCGAATTTCACAGCCCAATTTCACAGGTTGTTGATGGACGGTACTTTTTTTTAACAAAAGTTAAAATTAATTTTCCACCCAGTATTGTTTCCTACATTACAACAGTTTACTAGACTTCAAAATTATTTCATTGGCAGTGAAGCGCTTCGGGACGTCTTGGGGTCGTGGAAGGCGCGATATAAATGCAAATCAATTAAAAAACATTGAACACACCTTTCTCCCAAATGCTGGACGAACTGCTGAACGTTTGTAGTTTCAGTAATTTTTTTGTTTTTTGTTCCAGGTTTTCCATTTTTTGTACCTGTAAAATGCACCGCTTGTTGCTAAAACAAATTACAGAAAAATACTTTAAATTAATTGACAGAAGTCTGAGACAACTAATGTAAATACTGGAGATGGGGAAATCTTTGGGACATTCTTAGACTTTTTTATGTTCATATATGTCCCAACGACAGATACCCTATAAAGTGATTTCATTCGATTTTGTGGACGAGTACTCGACATGGCTGGCTCCTTGTCCTCTAGACTGATCGTAAACTTTTCTCTGCATCCTAGATTAATGTTAACGGAGGATAACACTAATACGATTGTTTAACACATAAATGCATCGGTTACACAATTTAATAGGACGGTGTTTGCATTTCACTAGTAAATACAGTAAATAATTCTAATAGGTCTAAGAGCGTTAAAAAAACAAGCCTGAAGGCTTTGTGTCTTAATGCGAGGAGCATTTGTAATAAGGTGGATGAATTGGCTGCGCAAATAGAGGTAAACAAATATGATTTGGTTGGGATTACGGAAACGTGGCTCAAGGATGGCCAAGACTGGGAACTCAACATCCAGGGGTATTCGATATTCAGGAAAGATAGGCAAAAGGGAAAGGGAGGTGGGGTAGCATTACTGGTTAAAGAAGGGATTAATACAATTGTAATGAAGGATATTAGCTCTGATGATGTGGAATCTGTATGGGTAGAATTGAGAAATACTAAGGGGAAGAAAACATTAGTGGGAGTGGTATATAGACCTCCAAACAGTAAGGCGGAGGTTGGGGATGGCATGAAAAGGGAAATTAAAGAAGCGTGCAATAAGGGCACAGCAGTCATCATGGGTGACTTTAATCTACATATAGATTGGGCCAATCAAATTAGTAACAATACTGTGGAGGAGGAATTCCTGGAGTGTTTACGGGATGGTTTCCTGGACCAATATGTCGAGGAACCAACCAGAGATCAGGCCATCTTAGACTGGGTATTATGTAACGAGAAAGGATTAATTAGCAATCTTGTTGTACGAGGCCCCTTGGGTCGGAACGATCATAATATGATCGAATTCTTCATTAAGATGGAGAATGAAGTAGTTGACTCAGAGACAAGGGTCCTCAATTTAAATAAAGGAAACTACGATGGTCTGAGGAGCAAGTTGGGCAGGATTGATTGGGGAATGGCACTCAAAGGGTTGACGGTGGATAGGCAATGGCAAACATTCAAAGACCGAATGGATGAGCTACAGAATTTGTTCATCCCAGTTTGGCATAAAAATAAAACAAAAAAGGTGACTCAACCGTGGCTAACAAGGGAAATTAGGGATAGCATAAGATCCAAGGAGAGGACATATAAATTGGCTAGAAAAAGCAATAATCCTGAGGATTGGGAGCAGTTTAGGAGTCAATAAAGGAGGACAAAGGGATTAATTAAGAAAGGGAAAATAGAATATGAGAGTAAGCTATCAGGGAACATAAAAACTGACGGTAAAAGCTTTTATAGATATGTGAAGAGAAAAAGATTGGTGAAGTCAAGCGTAGGTCCCTTACAGCCAGAATCAGGGGAATTTATAATGGGAAACAAGGAAATGGAAGACCAACTAAATATATACTTTGGTTCCATCTTCACAAAGGAGGACACAAATAACCTCCCAGAGATGCCGGGGAACATAGGGTCTGATGAAAGGGAGGAACTGAAATAAATCAGTGTTTGTAGGGAAATGGTGTTAGGAAAATTGATGGGACTGAAGGCCGATAAATCCCCAGGGCCTGATGGTCTACATCCAAGGGTACTTAAGGAAGTGGCCCTAGAGATAGTAGATGCATTGCTGGTCATCTTCCAGATCTCGATAGACTCTGGAACGGTACCCATTGATTGGAGGGTAGATAATGTTACCCCACTACTCAAAAAAGGTGGTAGAGAAAAAGCGGGGAATTATAGACCGGTAAGCCTGACATCGGTAGTGGGGAAAATGCTAGAGTCCATTATAAAAGATGTAATAGCAGAGCACTTGGAAAGCAGTGACAGGATCGGACAAAGTCAACATGGATTTACAAAAGGTAAATCATGCTTGACTAATCTACTGGAATATTTTGAGGATGTAACTGGTAAAATAGATAAGGGAGAACCAGTGGATGTGGTGTATTTGGACTTTCAGAAGGCTTTCGATAAGGTCCCACATAAGAGATTAGCGTGCAAAATTAAGGCACATGGGATTGGGGGCAAGGTATTGACTTGGATAGAGAACTGGTTGGCGGACAGAAAGCAAAGAGTTGGAATAAATGGGTCGTTTTCCGAGTGGCAGGCAGTCACTAGTGGGGTACCGCAAGGATCGGTCCTAGGACCCCAGCTGTTCACAATATATATTAATGATCTGGACGAGGGAATTGGATGTAATATCTCCAAATGTGCAGATGACACAAAGCTGGGTGGGAGGGTAAGCTGTGAGGAGGATGTCGTGAAACTCCAGTACGATTTGGACAGGTTGGGTGATTGGGCAGAAACATGGCAAATGCACTATAATGTGGATAAATGTGAGGTTATCCACTTTGGTGGCAAAAACAGGAAGGCAGATTATTATTTGAATGGCAGTAGATTGGGAGAAGGGGAAGTGCAAAGAGACCTGGGTGTTATTGTGCACCAGTCGCTGAAGGTAAGCATGCAGGTGCAGCAGACGGTTAAGAAGGCAAATGGTATGTTGGCCTTCGTAGCAAGAGGGTTCGAGTACAGGAACAAGGATGTCTTGCTACAGTTGTACAGGGCCTTGGTGAGACCGCACCTTGAGTATTGTGTGCAGTTTTGGTCACCTTACCTGAGGAAGGACGTTCTTGCCATGGAGGGAGTGCAGCGAAGATTCACCAGGCTGATACCTGGGATGGCAGGAATGACGTATGAGGAGAGATTGTGTCGATTGGGCTTATACTCACTGGAGTTTAGAAGATTGAGAGGGGATCTCATCGAAACCTATAAAATTCTGTCAGGTCTGGACAGACTAGATGCAGGAAGGATGTTTCGGATGGCCGGGGAGTCCAGAACCAGGGGTCATAGTCTAAGGATAAGGGGTAAGCCATTTAGGACTGAAATGAGGAGGAATTTCTTCACCCAGAGAGTGGTGAATCTGTGGAATTCTTTGCCACAGAGGGCGGTGGAGGCCAGTTCATTAAATATATTCAAGAAAGAGTTGGGTATATTTCTTGAGGTTAAAGGGATCAAGGGATATGGGGAGAAGGCAGGGACAGGGTACTGAATTTGTATGATCAGCCATGATCTCATTGAATGGCGGAGCAGGCTCGAAGGGCCGAATGTCCTACTCTTGCTCCTATCTTCTGTGCTTCTATACTAGTGTTTACTCGGGTCATTGTGCTGGTGTGTCTTTTGTTCAGTTTCCACATGCAGTGGATCCTAACAGAGTTGTACAATTACTGAACTGGGTCCATTCCTTCTTGCGGATGCAGCAGCCCAGCTGGATTTCCTTGGGAATGACGGTGACCCGCAGAGCAAGGATGGCGCACTGTCCTGGGAGCCCCACCTCAAGCAAAGACCGGTCTTGAAATCCTGTGCGATCTCACGAAGCAGTTTGAAGATAACTTAATTCGTGGCAGTGGCGGGTTTGCGACTGAGCCCATGGCGCTCGGCTGGTCTTGGCGAGGGTTCTTCACTCCCGTCTTGTAGTCACGGCACTCCTAGGGGGGCAGCAATGGTTTCTAAATCTGTCTTTCTGAGGCGTTTTCTCCAAACGGTTTCGCCTCCTGTCACTTCCTCTCTGGCACCCGCTCTGAACTCCAAATTGAAGCTCAGAAAGATGCGAGAGAACGCTCCCGGAGTGGAGGGCCAAATTATTTGCACCGGGGGCTATTCCCGAGATGTTAGTAATCTACTGAAATCCCCAAACTCCCCTCCCCACAACAATTCACAAACCAAAGACGGTCCTCAGCCCAGCAGTAATCTATCTGCCGAGCTGCCGAGAAAGGCGGCTGGAGAAAAACAAGTCATCACCTGCTGCTTCCAACATCACCTCACTGGGGAACCGACTTTAACTCAAGTCCAAACTGAGATGCGGAGAGCAATCAGAGCACAAACATTGCGTCTTCTGCACCGTGATGGCGAGTGTAGAAAACAGTCACGAAAAGGCAGGAAAGAAAAGGATGAAAATGAATAAATAATCGATGAGCTGATGCCAAGATTTGACATTAAAAGCCTGTATTATGGTAAAAGGAAGAGAAGAACTTGAAGTTCTGGGAACTGTTGTATTGAGATAATTGGCTTCATGAACTGTCCCAAATTACATATCCGGGAAAGCATTATCACTCCAGCCTGGCCCACGGTTTGGAAATAAAACCAATCCCCTCGTGTAATGTGTTTCTTCTTAAACATTTAAGGAGCTGAGATGAGCCCAGGAGGTGAGACCTTTGGCTCTGCAGCGTCCGGTTCGCCTGGTTAAATAGCGCCGGCTGCTGGAAACTCTTCATTCCCCAACACACACTCAGATAGCGAGAAAGAGAAAAGGTCCCAGCCCAAGCCATGGCCGACACTCTCCCGGCCAGGCTCAGCAAGACGTGGGGCGACCGGGAGGAGGAAGAGAAGCCCAAGAGGGAGCCCGCCGCCGCCGCCAGAGGAAGCAACGTGCGGTCAGGAAGGCGGCGCCCAGGACCAGAGGCTCGCCCAGGAAGACCAAGAAGAGCGGTGCCGCCAGGAAGAGGGCGTGGAGGGCCACCGCCCGCAAACCCAAGGGGAGGAAGGCGGCCAGGGCCGAAGGGAAAGGGAAACGCCAGCGTGCAAAGCCGAGAAAGCTGGCCAAACAACCGGAGCAGGAGGCGGACCAAACCCCCGCCCAGGAGGCGACTTCCCTCTCGTAGAAAGAAAACCAAGTTTGCTCGGAGCAACAGGACAGCTCCTGAGTGCAAGCGAATCGCCCCGAATGGTTGATTTATTACAGACTGGGGATATAAAAAGACAACGGCTCTTTTCAGAGCCACAAAATAATTCATCAAAGAGCCGAATTAGATTTTTTTTGTGTAATTATGTAATTGAAATAAATGCGGGAGAAGGTGGTGGAAGTGCTTGGAAATAAATATACAACACGTCAATCAGTCTGAACGGGAGAACGATGCGTCACATGTTTGTGGCGAGGTCATTCCTTAGGAATAGTCTTCAAAAGTGCTGTGCATTGTCAGCAATTTTAATTGTTTTAGAAGATAGGAATTGGTCATTCAGAACCTGGAGCCCGTTTTGCACGAAGAATCATCGTGGAAGTTGATGTAAGACGAGCCTGGGGGAATTTGCCCGTTTTGGGGGGAGACCTGGGACTTGATACATTGGCCTAGAAATTCAGTTCTGACGCTATTGCGGCGCTAAAGTCGGGCGCTCGTCAAATTTAGCGCCCGCCGGAAAGTGCAGGCGAGCTCGCCAAAATTCAGTAGATTTGGCCAACTTTTTGGCCGAGCGCTGCACAAGGCGTTGGAACCCTGTGTTCAGGCGCTAATCCGGCGATGCAGCCTAATAACGCCGATTCCGGGCGCAGCGCAGGTGCGATCATGTGGTGAGTGTCAGCAGACACCCTGACGCCGGCCAGCTCTTAAAGGGGGAAGGGTCAACTTTGACTGCAGCCACGCCCTGCATGCTGTAGCCCTGCAACTATGCCTCAGGAGTGGTTGTGTGGCATATCAACGCCTGGAGGACATGGAGAGGGCCCGTGAAAGAGCCGAACGCTTCTCTGAGCATGCGCTGGGTGTGCTCCTTCATGGGGTGCGCAAAAGAAGGCGGGTCGTTTGCCCGGCTAGTGGCAGGAAGGCTCCCAGGAGCCAGTTCAGGGAGGCCTGGACCAAAATTGCCCGGAGGGTCTCCTCCAGCTCAGATGTTCCCAGGAGTGCGGACCAGTGCCGCAAGAAATACAACGACCTATGTCGGCTGGTCAAGGTGAGTACCCTTTCCAATGTCCCCCTCATCCTTGCATGTGCACCTCCCATTAGGGCCAAAGGGACATCCAAGGTCTAATGGCCAGCCCTGCTGCCGCTGCAATGGCACTTGCATGTTAATCAAGAGCTCTTTCTGCACTTACCACACTGTGCAAGCTATTCCACCATGGGAGGGCTCACACAGAGCTACAGGGCACCACACTGTGCAAGCTATTCCACCATGGGAGGCCTCACACAGAGCTACAGGGCACCACACTGTGCAAGCTATTCCACCATGGGAGGCCTCACACAGAGCTACAGGGCACCACACTGTGCAAGCTATTCCACCATGGGAGGCCTCACACACAGCTACAGGGCACCACACTGTGCAAGCTATTCCACCATGGCAGGCCTCACACACAGCTACAGGGCACCACACTGTACTTAGACGCCCTCCTTTCTCTTGCAGGCCAAGCTGGCGAGGAACGCCAGGAGCCTCCGTGTCACTGGTGGAGGCCCTCGCGAGTTCCAGGAGCTGACGCCTCTGGAAGAGAGGGTGGCCCGACTGCTGCGGCACCCGGTGATTGGGCCTGTGGCGATCGGCGACGCCGACCCTATACTGGAGCCCACTGGTAAGGACAGGACCGGCTGCACCTCTATCCTTGCCCTCGCGCATCAGATCTACATCCTTCCCCAGTGGCCGATAAATGCGCATAATGCACCAGTGCGGCCTCCCTCGCTGTCGGCCTGTCCTCACTCTAAAGCTACACTTGTGCCTTCCTGCTTTCAGCTGGTGAGGAGGAGGTGCTCCCTGAAGCCCACACAGCCAGGCCCTCGGAGGAGGAGGACGTGGAGGAGCAGCAGGAAGGCGCCACCTCGGGGGAACCCTCCTCCGCTCCAGGACATGCCAATGAAGGGGATACGTCTGGCGTGCCGGAGAGCCAGGGGGAGGCGGGGGAGGGGAGCCCTGAACCTGGTCCCAGTGGCATGGACGCCCGCGGCAAGGCTCCGGCGGCACGCGACCCTTCTGCCCAGAGGGGGGAGGCGGTGGAGGGGAGGGCAGAACCTGGTGTCAGTGGCGTGGCCGCACGCGGCAGCGCTCCGGCGGCACGCCAGCCTTCTGGCCAGAGGGTGGAGGCGCCCTCCAGTCCGGACTCGGACGTCGCCCAGGAGGCGCGCCTCCTGGACGAGATGTCGGCGGCGTCGGAGCGCCGCCACGTGGAAATCATGGAGGTGCTGGCACAGATGCCTCAGGCCATCGAAAGCCTCTCTCAAAGTGTGGTGGCTTTCGGCCAAGCCCAGGCCAGGGGCCTCGAGGTTTTCGCTGCAGCGCACGCCAGGGGGGTGGAGCTCCTTGTGGCAGCGCATGAGAGGGGGGTCGAGCAACTCGAGGCAGCGCAGCACGCCAGTCGCCAGCTGAGAGGTGCTGTCCAGACAATGGGACTGCAGATGCGGGGACATGCCGGCGCAGTTGGGGCACTGACTTCTGCGACCCTCGCACTGGCGGGGAGGTGTCGCCAGGCCAGGCGCCGCCCTGCTGCCGCACACCGGTCTGGCCAACAACAGTTTGGCGCGCTTGCTCCCCGGCCAGGCCGCCCGAGTGCACGTGTGTCTAGCGACCAGCGCGCGCCTGGCATCACCCACCTTGTACCCATTGGTGCAGGCGAGCCTGCCACTCCCCCAGCCACGGTGCAAGGAGCTCCTGCAGCCACTGAAGAGGGCCACCCACCGCTGCAGCAGCCACCAGCCGGCCCCTCCCGGGCCCGCCCTCGTGTAGGCCGACCCCCAAGGGCATCTGGCGAGACGCCTTGTCGCCCTGAGGATCCTTCCCCCAGCCTCGGCACAGCCTCACGGCCCAGCTTGAGGTGCAGCAGCAGGACGGGCCGGGGCAAAAGACGCCTGTCCACACACTCGCCCTCTCGCCACACCCAATAGAGTGTGTTCACCGAGGGTTTGGGTGATGCGGGGGCTTCTGTTCTGGGGGGCATTATGTGTTTTTGTTTTATGGGGGTCTTTGTGTTGTTGGGGGGGCTTGTTTTTGTTAGGCCAGTGACGAGGCCATTTGGATGCTGATGTTATGTTAGTCCTCCCCAGGTTTTGGGAGTGACAGAAGTTTGTTACTGTTTTTTGGGGGTCTTCTCTGTTTTGCTCTTCCATGTGGGAAGGGCCCTGAGGTTTTCAAATAAAGATGTTTATTTATTCACCATGTGCAGGTGTCATGTTTCAAGTGGTTGTTGGGTTAACCGGCTGAGGGCTTGCGAAGCGGCTGCGTTCAGTGGGCCAGGCCATTCCCTGACAGGGGGCCTAGAAGTGTCGAGCAATAAGCCCCCGGCGGACGGCCCTTGGGCCTTGTCGCTCCCTCCTGGCCTGGTGCTGCTCCTCCTCAGGGTCCTCCTGCTCGTCCTCCTGAGGTGGTGGCCCAATGTCAGGTGGCAGTGCCTGAGTCCTGCGGATAGCCAGGTTGTGGAGCATGCAGCAGACCACGACGAACTGGGAGACTCTATCCGGCGAATACTGAAGAGACCCGCCCGAACGATCCAGGCAACGGAACCGTTGCTTGAGGACGCCTATCGTTTGCTCTATTAGGTTTCTTGTGGCTTGATGGCTTTCGTTGTATGCCAGCTCCGCTGGGGTCCTGGGCGCGCGGAGCGGGGTCATGAGCCATGTGCACAAAGGGTGCCCTTGTCCCCGAGAAGCCATCCCCTTGGTTGAGGCTGTGCCTGGAACATGTCAGCCACAGTAGTCTGTCGCAGGATAAAGGCATCGTGGATGCTTCCTGGGAAGCGGGCATTGACAGCTAGGATGCGCTGCCTGTGGTCACACACCAGCTGCACATTTAGGGAATGGTAGCCCTTCTGGTTGCGGTCTTGCTCGGCATTGCGGATAGGTGGCTGCATAGCCACATGCGTGCAGTCAATGGCGCCCTGCACCATGGGGAAGGCCGCGATCCTGGCAAATCCGAATGCACGCTGCTCCTGCTTGTGTTGGGTCATGGGGAAGGAGATGAATTGGTGGCTCCTCGTGAAAAGTGCTTCGGTGACCTGTCGGATGCAGCGATGCGCGGCGAACTGGGAGATGGTCGCGATGTCCCCAGCAGCGGCTTGGAAGGAGCCGCTTGCATAAAAGCTGAGAGCCACCGTGACCTTCACTTCCACCGAGAGAGACGCCCTGGACATGAGCTGTGGCTGCAAATCTGCATGAAGCCACTGGCAGATCTCTTCAACCACCTCCCTTCTGAAGCGCAGCCTCTTAACGCAATGCGCCGCAGTCATGGTGAGATATGAGACCTGCTCCCGGTATTGCCTGACTGGGTAAGGCCTACGTTGGCGACGCCTAATGGCCCCTCTGCGTCTAGCCATGCCTGGGCCTGTCTCAAAGCGTATGCCAGCCCTTCGCACAAAATGTCGCAACTGAGGGTTGGCCCCCCATGCAGCCCCCATTACAAAGTTCCAACCAGCAAAATCACAAGGATGCAAATGTCAAAGCACTGGCTAGAAGCCAAAAAGACCTCTCCTATGGTGTCCGAAATCAGTAATCTCTGTGCCTTGCTCTCTGTGCAGAAATCCAAACCAGTCAAGTCATTGCAGCGAAATGGCTAGCTTTTATGGGTGAGTGGATGTGCCCTTTAATTAGCGCTCCCCGAATCCCACAGGGCCTCTGTTGAGTTCCATTTCACAGTTCTTAGTAGCGCCACGCCAACATCGGCCGGGCGCCACTGAATTTCCGGTTTGGGGCGCACAAACGGCGTTGCACGACGGAATGATGTCATAAGATGCGCGCGCAGCTGACCGGGCGCTAACACTTTGCGCCGGCGCTAAAGCCCAGCTGAATTTCGGCGTAGGCGCAGATCCGGCGGTGCCCGGGCGCTAAGTGGATAGCGCCGGAAATCTGGCGCTAACGTCTGGCGCAAACAGCTGAATTTCTAGGCCAAAGTCTTGTTGCAACCAGGCGAGGCGCCTGATTGGCCGGCGCGGGAGGTGATGACCCCGGGGATTGCTTCTATCGGGTCCGCCTTGTGCCTTTAAATAACAGCGGCGGCGGCTGATGCTGCTTTTTTGATGGCAAGTTGTTGAAATTGGAGATGACATCCCATCATTAAATTGGGCGAACGAAATAAAGACTTGCATTTATATCGTGTTTTTCACGATGACCGGACCTCCCAAAGCGCTTTACAACCAATGTACTTTTTGGTGTGTAGTCACTGTTGCAAGCTTCCACAAACAGCAATGTGACGATGACAGAGATCATGGCTAATCATCCAAATTCAGTACCCTGTCCTTGCCTTCTCTCCATATCCCTTGATCCCTTTAGCCTTAAGAAATATATTTAACTCCTTCTTAAATATATTTAATGAATTGGCCTCAGCTGCCTTCTGTGGTAGAGAATTCCACAGGTCCACCACTCTCTGGGTGAAGAAATTCCTTCTCATCTTTGTCCTAAATGGCCTACCCCTTACCCTTAAAGTGTGACCCCTGGTTCTGGACTCCCCGGCCATCGAGAACATCCTTCCTGCATCTAGTCTGTCTAGTCCTGTTAGAATTTTATAAGTTTCGATGAGATCCCCTCTCAATCTTCTAAACTCCAGCGAGTATGAGCCCAATCGACCCAATCTCTCCTCATACGTCATTCCTGCCGTCCCAGGTATCCGCCTGGTGAATCTTCGCTGCACTCCCTCTATGGCAAGAACATCCTTCCTCAGATAAGGCGACCAAAACTGCACACAATACTCAAGGTGTGGTCTCACCAAGGCTCTGTAGAACTGCAGCAAGACATCCTTGTTCCTGTACTCGAACACGCTCGCTATGATCAGATAATCTTTTTGTTATGTTGATTGAGGGATAAATATTGGCCAGGACAATGGGGAGAACTCCCCCCTGCTCCTCTTCGAAATAGTGCCGTGGGATCTTTTACATCCACATGAGAGAGCAGACGGGACCTCGGTCTCATCCGAAAGACAGCACCTCCAGGAGTACTGCACTGGAGTGTCGGCCTGGATTTTTGTGCTCAAGTCTCTGGAGTGGGACTTGAACACAAAACCTTTTGACTCCGAGGCGAGTGCTGCCCACTGAGCCACTGGCTGACACTGGTGGGTGCGCTTCAACCCTTCCCACCCACGCCCAATTTGCCCAGACTCTCCCCTGGCGCTAACACCAACCACCAGCAGGAGCAGCAGAAGACGACCCAGAAGAAGAAGCGCCAGCTCCGATCCTACCTGCGCCGCAGGAGGAAAGAGCTGCGGATCTCCCAGCTGATCCTGCAGGCACTGTCAGCCCGCAAGCAGCACGGCAGCCTCTCCTCCGGAAGGCGCTGCTGGCCAACGGCCACGAGGTGGAGAAGAACCAGGCCCGCATCCAGCTGGCTGTCAAGAGCCTGGTGGGCAATGGCTCGCTGGTGCAGACCCAAGGCCACCGGCTCCTTCGTCCACAGCAAGAGGCAGAAACAGGAGCGGGCGGAAACTGTGGCTGGGATCAAGGCCAAGAAGGAAACCAATACGACCACAGGGACAACCAGGAATTTCGGCAAGAAACCCATCAAGAAGTGGACTGAGAGGAAGACAACTTGCAGAAAAATAAATTGTAAAAAAAACCTAAATAAATTGAAGGGAAAAAGAAAGGCATCTTAAAACTGTAAACATAAAGGCCTAGAAATTCAGTGGAGCCATGTTTGGGGTGCTACAGCTGGGCGTTCGCTAAATTTAGCGTCCGGCGCAACTTAGCGCCACCTTCGCCGATATTCAGTTGCATCGCCCCAAGAGGTTGCTGCTGCGCTAAAGCAGGTGATGCATGACTATCATAAGGGGCTAAGCTGGCGTGCCGAGGCGCTTACACTGAGGGCAGGCGCAGCGCAGGTGCGGCGAGTTGCTGATTGAATGCAGACACGCTGGCGCCGGTCAGCTCTTAAAGGGGGAGGGTCGATTTGTTTGGCTGGCACACCCTGCACACTGCAGCCCTGAAGCAAGGCCTGACCATTGCTGGTTCATCAGTTCTATGCCCAGGACCATGCAGAAGCCCGCTATGCTTCCAAATCCCATTGCACGCTCTTGCTGCTTGTCCAGGGTCATGGGGAAGGAGATGTACTGACGTCTCCTTCTGAAAAGGGCATTGGCCACCTGGCGGCTGCAGCAATGTACTGCAGACTGGGAGATGTTGGCAATGTCCCCAGTAGCGGATTGGAAGGAGCCAGTGGCATAGAAGTTGAGAGCCACCGTCACCTTCACTGCCACCGACAGTGACGTCCTGCTCCTCAGCTGTGGCTGCAGATCTCTGCGAAGCAGGTGGCAGATCTCAGTGACCCCCTCCCTTCTGAATCGCAGCCTCTGAACACACTGCTCCTCAGACATGTTGAGATATGAGTACTGCTGGCGGTATACCCTGGGTGGGTAAGGCCTCCTGTGCTGTCTCTCTGTAGCAATGTATGTTAGTTCCTCTAACTTAACCTTACTGTATGTACTTAACTTACTTATGTATGTATAACTTACCTGTTGGGGCCGCTGCCCCTTTAACTTACCTTTTAGGACCATTGCCCCTTTAAGACGCACCTTAGCGTGCTGACGTCACGTCACGTACGACATGACGTGCGTGAGGCGGCTGCCGGCCCGACTCGGCCTTCCAGAAAGGCCGCCGGCACAGCCCGGCCAACCGCGACTTCGGCCGCATCGGCCAGCTGATGGGAGCGACGTGATCTTCCACCCCCGCGGTAAGCACCGGCACAGCCCGGCCTCACAACCTCGGCCTCAACGGCCAGCCTCCGTACCGGGAGACGCGCTACGCAACTACGCAGTCACGTGATGCCCCAAGCGCGAGCAAACGCGATGACGCGCATCACATGACGCCCTAAGCGCGGGCAAACGCGATGCGCGCATCACGTGACGCACCAAGCGCGGGAAACGCGACCGAGTGTGATGAGGTCATCATGCTCCCCACAGGTCTGCGAACTCAGTTCTCGTGGAGTCCCCGCTGGAGCAGGACCTATACCACGGTGCTCCTAAGTTGTATTGTTCCCATGCTTGAGTCTTGGATATTATTTGTCTGTAAGTATTTGAGAATGTTATAGATGACTAATGTACACTGTATGTTGCAGAAAATGTTTAGTTTGTAACTTTTCTCTGTAAGCAAACTTACACAGCTAGCCGTGAAGTGCTCGCTCTCTGTCTAGCTGGTTAACTAGTAGCTGTATTTTGATGCACTATGTACAGGGTTAATTTAAAGAGAATGCCTTCCAGTTTGCTAAATGTATATTCACAGTAAGCTGTGTTTCCACGTGTTTGGTAATTTACATGCTAAATGTACTGTGTTGCTCAGGCGTACCTAAATTTGTGTATGCATATCAGTTATGTGCTTGTATACTAATGTGTGCTTCCATTTCTGTGTTGTATTTCAGTTTTACAATAATAAGAATCTTTCAGTAAAGCGTTACAAGAAAAGTCAAGCCTTGTGATTTTATGGGAAGATATCAAGTTGTTCGCTATCTGTCTAGCTTTGCATAGGAACGCGCTGCGAGGGCAGAATAGTAAAAAGACAACAGCACAGCGGGCTCAAGCACAAGAAGATACCACTCAGCTACCATGAGTCTACGCTCAGGAAGACAATATACCATAGAGGACGTCGACCAGCCAATCGAGAAGCATGAGCCTCTCCGAGCAAACGCTGCCAAGTCACAGTCCTCTAAAGTATCCTCTAGATCATCTCGGCGGTCCAGCAGACCGTCGTCATCGACAGCTTCTGCAGCCGCCAAAGCACGTGCCAAGGCAAAAGCTGCCCAGGCTCAATTGGCCCTTGCTGAAAAAGAAGCTAGTGTGATGAAGCAGAAAGCTGACCTCGAAGCTAGTGTGATGAAGCAGAAAGCTGACGTTATGAAGCAGAGCGCTGACCACAACGCCAGTCTCCACATTCTCCAAAGCCAGAAAGCTGCCGCTGCCGCTAAAGCTGAAGCCGCAGCTTATGACGAAGGTGAGGAGGACGAAGGCGGGGAGCCCAGCCAGGAAACATATGTTCTGGGACAGCCCCTCAGTCCAGTGCAACGTACAAGTGAGTATGTCCAACAACACTCCAAATTGTTCTCCAAGGAAACATCCAGCTATCTTGACGCAGAACCAGCTACTCACCACAGTAGCAAACAGCCTGTTTTTGGAGACACTGAGCTTAAAGGAGAAGAAACAAGCAAGACTTACCTACAGAGACCTCCACAGCACTCAGCCAATCCAGCCAAGCAGTCCTCACCCGAGCCACAGGGTACACAGGACCTCGCTGGGTGCCTTATCCGCCGAGAGTTGTTGAGTTCGGGCCTTCTGGAGTTAGATGGCCATCCTGAAAGTTGTTGGTCATGGAAAGAGTCCAACCTGAGACTACACAAGGTAGCATCGAACAGTGGACAGGTGATGGAAGCCTTCCCTGCAGAGGACCGTGCCAAGGATCTGAAGGATTTGCACCTTGGAGTGGATCCTCCCCCCCGTTCAATGGAGCCTGGGGCTCTCCTGGAACCTGGAAACAGACAGCGTCACATTCCTGGTGTCCCGTGAAGAAAGGCCATTCACACGGAGAGGCGTCCTGTCCACAGTCAACAGTTTGTACGACCCTTTGGGGTTCGTAGCTCCCATAACAATGCAAGGAAAAGCATTAGTACGGGAACTCTCATCGGATCAGAGTGAGTGGGATGCTCCACTCCTCCCAGAAAAAGAAGCAAAATGGAACCTACAGTTGATCAGAGACAAGATTGACATCGATGTGGGCACCGTCAAGTTCTTCACGGACAGCAAGATTGTACTTGGTTACATCCACAACTCCACAAGAAGGTTTTATGTGTATGTTTCCAACCAGGTGACTCGTATCAGACGATCCACTCACCCTGATCAGTGGTGCTATGTCTCCACAGACCTGAACCCTGCAGACCATGCTACCAGGTCTATACCAGCAGCACAACTACAGCAAAGCGGTTGGTTCTCGGGACCCTCTTTCCTGTCTAATGTCAACACAGAGGAGACTCCTGAGTCCAATCCCTTCACCCTTGTGGAGCCTGAAGCTGATACTGAGATTCGGCCTGAAGTTACGACCCTGGTCACCAAAGCCTCAGACTCTCAGTTGGGCTCACAACGCTTCGAGTGATCCTCAAGCTGGAGAACACTCTGCCAAACCACAGCTCGACTCATTCATGTAGCAGCATCCTTCAAGGGGAATTCGGACAACATAGAACGCAAAGGATGGAAATGTTCTAAAGAAGTATCCAGCACAAGTGAGCTTTCACAAGCCAAAGGTGTGATCATTCGCTCTGTCCAGCACATGGGTGGTTCATGGGAGAGGCTCATCGGTGTTGCCAGGCGTATTCTGGATGCTATGCTGCTTCGGACGGGACCTACTCGTCTCACACACGACGTCTTAAGCACTCTCATGGCTGAAGTCATGGCGATCATGAATGCAAGACCCCTGGTGCTGGTGTCCACCGACCCAGACATGCCTGCAGTCCTCACCACAGCGATACTCCTGACTCAAAAGATGAGTGCTATTTCAGCCCCCTCTGGAAACTTCGACATGGCTGAGCTGCACGGGAAGCAGTGGAAGCGAGTCCAGTGTCTAGCAGACACTTTTTGGAAGAGATGGAGAGGAGAGTATTTGTCCACCCTACAGAGCCGTAGGAAATGGAAAGACAAACAAGTACACAGAGATGAATGGCCAGTGGGACTGGTTGTCAAAACTCTGCCGACCAAGTACAAGAGGGTCCACAAGGTGGAGGTGAAGATTGTCAAGGAGGGGCCTGTCAAAGTGTTTCTGAGGCCAGTCTCAGAGATCGTGGTCCTCCTTTCTGAAGAAACCTAGAGAACGGATTCCGAGTATGTTGCAGCCAAAGGGCATTTTCTTTAGGTTTATTTTGTATCTGTAGTGGTACAATGGAATTGTACCAAGCGGGGAGTGTGCTGTCTCTCTGTAGCAATGTATGTTAGTTCCTCTAACTTAACCTTACTGTATGTACTTAACTTACTTATGTATGTATAACTTACCTGTTGGGGCCGTTGCCCCTTTAACTTACCTTTTAGGGCCATTGCCCCTTTAAGACGCGCCTTAGCGTGCTGACGTCACGTCACATAGAACGTGACGTGCATGAGGCGGCTGCCGGCCCGACTCGGCCTTCCAGAAAGGCCGCCGACACAGCCCGGCCTACCGCGACTTCGGCCGCATCGGCCAGCTGACGGGAGCGACGCGATCTTCCACCCCCGCAGTAAGCACCGGCACAGCCCGGCCTCACAACCTCGGCCTCAACGGCCAGCCTCCGTACCGGGAGACGCGCTACGCAACTACGTAGTCACGTGACGGCCCAAGCGCAAGCAAACACGACGACGCGCATCACGTGACGCCCTAAGCGCGGGCAAACGCGACGACGCGCATCACGTGATGCCCCAAGCGCGGGAAACGCGACCGAGCGTGATGAGGTCATCACACTCCCCACAGGACTGCGAACTCAGTTCTCGTGGAGTCCCCGCTGGAGCAGGACCTATACCACGGTGCTCCTAAGTTGTATTGTTCCCATGCTTGAGTCTTGGATATTATTTGTCTGTAAGTATTTGAGAATGTTATAGATGACTAATGTACACTGTATGTTGCAGAAAATGTTTAGTTTGTAACTTTTCTCTGTAAGCAAACTTACACAGCTAGCCGTGAAGTGCTCGCGCTCTGTCTAGCTGGGTAACTAGTAGCTGTATTTTGATGCACTATCTACAAGGCTAATTTAAAGAGAATGCCTTCCAGTTTGCTAAATGTATATTCACAGTAAGTTGTGTTTCCACGTGTTTGGTAATTTACATGCTAAATGTACTGTGTTGCTCAGGCGTACCTAAATTTCTGTATGCATATCAGTTATGTGCTTGTATACTAATGTGTGCTTCCATTTCTGTGTTGTATTTCAGTTTTACAATAATAAGAATCTTTCAGTAAAGCGTTACAAGAAAAGTCAAGCCTTGTGATTTTATGGGAAGATATCAAGTTGTTCGCTATCTGTCTAGCTTTGCACAGGATCGCGCTGCGAGGGCAGAATACATAAGGCCTCCTGTGCCGACGCCTGTTGGCCCTTCTCCATCTGGCCATGACTGGCACTCTCTCACGGCGTCTCTGAGCCCTTTGAATGCAATGGAGAAGCCCAACGTTTACACCCATTGCTGCCCCCATTATATGTGGCGACTCAAGGCTATGGCACTGAAAGTTAAATTCAAGTGCAAAGCTCTGGCCTGAAGCCAGAAGTACCTGTGCGAGCGCTGAGTCAAAGCACAAAGCCCTCTCCCTTTGTCTCTCCAAATATCCGTCTCTCACACAGAAGGATTGGCACAAAATGGCTGCCACTTATAATGCAGGAGGAGTCCCCTTTAAATAGCGCCCCCCGCGCCCCGCAGCGACTGGGAACCGTTCCCCTCTACCAGTCCCTGGGGGCGCCAGGCGCACAGAAGGGCGGCGCCACTGAAGTTCCGGTTCGGGGCGCACCAAGGGCGTTGCACCATGAAATGACACCAGGATCTGCGTGCGCAGCTGAGCGGGTGCTGCGGTTTAGCGCCGCCGCTAAATCTTGAGTGAAGTTCGCGGGAGGCGCAGATCGCACCGCGCCCAGGCGCTAGCCGCTTCGCGCCCCACTTCTCCTCCTAAGGCGCTAGCGGCTAGCGCTAACAACTGAATTTCGAGGCCAAAGGCTCTTTTTAGAGCCACAATATCTCTGCATAGACTGAAGCAACCATTTTAATCCATTCATTTCGCAATTCGAAAAAGAAAAGTTTAAATGGTGAATATATTTAAGAAGGAGATAGATAGATTTCTGGACAAAAAAGGCATCAAGGGGTATGGGGAGAGAGCGGGAATATGGTATTGAGATAGAGGATCAGCCATGATCATATTGAATGGCAGAGCAGGCTCGAAGGGCCGAATGGCCGACTCCTGCTCCCATTTTTCTATTTTTCTCTGTTTCTACCAGTGGAGCCAGGTAGTGCTCAAGAGGGAACCAGATGCCTATTGGGAAGAGCAAAATCGGGTGTTGTACAAGATTTGACCAACTTTGGGACAGCGGCAAAATGAGTGTAATAGTCCTTTATAGCTCCTGCACATTGTCAATGTCTTACAATTGAAATTCAGTGAAATCTCCCACTAACATAATCTCTCTTCCGCCAGAGCTATTTTCGTCGCTATCAGGTTTCCTCTCAAATCACTTTACCTGTGCCGTTTTTGGCATTTCATTCTCTTTTCCCAGAAATCAGGTTTCCCAGGGCTCTGTCCTCTATGACTAGATTACTGAAGGTTTTCTAGACCCATCAGTAAGAAGTATTCTCTGAAACCCATGTTACACGAAGGGCTCATAAAAACTCATAACATCCTGGAGTAAAAACTACACTTTAAATCCCTTCAATCAGGATTCTGCCCTACCCACATCACCAAAACAGCCATTAACAAAGTCATGAAAGATTCTCTCAGACTGTCTCAGATCATTCTTGTGTTTAAATCTCTCCTTGGCCTCTTCTCTCCCCCAGCTCTACAACAACCCTCCAGACTCACTGTTCCTCTAAACCTGTCCACTTCTGTATGCCTCCCCTCCCCTCACCCCACCATTGATGGTCGTGTCTTAAAGCACATCAGCCCAACAATCTGGAATTCCCTCCCGAACTCCTCCACCACTCGCTCCTCATTTAAGACCCTCTTTAAAATCCAGCTCTTCATCCCTCCTAATATCTCGTTCTTTCGCTCCCCGTCTATTCCCCAGCCCCTTATTCTTCCGTTATTTTCGATAATATAAGGATTGCTGAATTCAACCTCCAGAATAAGCAAAGGGAGATTTAATGAAGGAGGGAGGCTGCTTTGCTACAATACAATATTGACTACACTTCATTGGCTGTACTACGCTTTGGGGTGTGCTGAGGTCGTGAAAGGTGCTATATAAATGCAAGTATTTCTTTCTCTGATTCTCTGCATTCTGCAATACGATTATAAACAAACAGATCGGCCCCAATGGCTTAGTGATTTACCAAACTTGCATTTAGATTAATTGGGGTCAAATTACTTCAATACTAAGGCAGGAATTGCGCCAAATAAAACTGAGCATTCGTCTAATTTCAGAATAACTTTCTGCAGAAAATACAATCAGATTTATTTGCTACATTACAACTGTGACTACACTTCAAAAGTACTTTATTGGCTGTGAAGCACTTTGCGACGTCCTGAGGTCGTGAAAAACGCTATAGGAATGCAAGGGGAGATTTAATAGAGGTGTTCAAAATCATGATGGGTTTTGATAAAAGTAAATAAGGAGAAACTGTTTCCAGTGGCAGGCAACCAGAGGACACAGATTTAAGGTAATTGGCAAAAGAACCAAGGTGAGCTGATTTTTTTTTTGCACAGTGAGTTGTGATCTGGAATACACTGCCTGAAAGGGTGATGGAAGCAGCTTCAACAATCTATATAAATGCAAATACAAAATCAAAATACTGCGGATGCTGGAAATCTGAAATAGAAACAGAAAATGCTGGAAACACTCAGCAACATCTGTGGAGAAAGAGAGAGAGAGAGAAACAGAATTAACTTTTCAGGTCGGTGACCTTTTGTCAGAAGTGAGTTCTTTCGTGAGTTCCGACGAAAGGACATTGACCTGAAATGTTAACTCTGTTTTTCTCTCTCTCTCCATAGATGCTGCCTGAGTATGCCCAGCATTTTCTGTTTCTATATAAATAAGAAAGAAAGACTTGCATTTCTATAGCGCCTTTCATGGCCACCGGACGTCTCAAAGCACTTTACAAAGTCAATGAAGTATTTTTGGAGCGTAGTCACTGTTGTAATGTGGGAAACGCGGCAGCCAATTTGCACACAGCAAGCTCCCACAAACAACAATGTGATAATGACCAGATAATCTATTTTCATGATGTTGATTGTTCTTTATAAATGTGAGGCTTTCTTTGTAACAGAGAGGAGCGAGAGGGGCGGGGCTTCCTGGGCGGGGTCGTGGCCGAGCGGCAGGTTGACTCGATCTCGTCCGCCTTCCGCCCTTATAAACAAAGTTGCCGCCGTGGCTCTGCCACAAGTTTGCGCGACGTCCATCAGCGCGGACTTGCCCGATGGCCGAGACCATCCCTGTTAAAGCGTATGCCCCCGCACCCGCTCCTCTTGATGCCACCGCCAAGAAGAAGGCCGCCTACCGGACGCAGAAAGGAAGCGCCGCCACCGTGGTGGCCAAGCAGATCCTGGAGGCGGTGGCCGCCACCAAGGAGCACCTGGCGGCCCCCAAGCTGGGCGCCCTGAAGAAAACCATCTCGGTCTCCAGCTATGAGCTGGAGAAAGGTGCCGCCATCTGGCCCAATCAGTCGACCAGCACTTTGGCCAACAAGGGCTCGCTGGTGGAGAGCAGCGCCGGCACCTCCTCGGCCTCCCTGCACCCGGACCGAGAGGCGGAGGAGGAGTAGGGCGAGGAAGGAAAGGCTGAGGACGGGGCCGAAGGAGGCACCAAGAGGAAACCGGCCGCCAAGAAACCGGCCTGCAAGAGGGCGGCGGCTGCCAAACCTGCTGCCCACAAACACGCCAAGAAGTCGGCGGCGGCCAAGAGCCCCCGGAAGGCCAAGCCCAGAAAAGCCCCCAAGCGGCCCTCAGCCTCCCGGACTGTGGGGCGTAAGCGACGGGCCCCGAAGACGAGGTAGACGGGGCAGGAGCGGCGAACCGTCTCAACACTAAATAAAAGGCTCTTTTCAGAGCCACTCACACATTCACAAAATAAGGAGCTACATACATTGATTGATCTCCCATTTCGCCCTCCTCCATTCTCACCTGCATGGGATCACATTTTTGTCGACTGGGTCTAGTTATTCAGAACGATACAGAACTAAGAATGAAGAGGCTATGTAGGCCATCGTGCCTGTGCCAGCTCTTTGAATGAGCTGTCCAATTAGTCCCTTTCCCCCGTCAAGCATTTATCCAATTCCCTTTTGAAAATTACTGATTCTGCTTCAACCATCATTTCAGGCAGCGCATTCCAGATCGTCATAACTTCAGTGTAAAAAAAAATCTCCCCCTCTGGTTCTTTTGCCAATTACCTTAAATCTGTGTCCTCTGGTTACCTGCCAGTGGAAACTGTTTCTCCTTATTTTATCAAAACCCATCATGATTTTGAACACCTCTTAAATTGCTCCTTAACCTGCTCTGAGAACAATCCCAGCTTCTCCAGTCCCTCATCCCTGGTATCATTCTAGTCTCTTCTGCACCCTCTCCAAGGTCTTGACATCCTTCCTAGAGTTGGACGCAGTACTTGAACCTGTACCAATCTCATTTCTATGCGGGACGTGTTCTTTCTAGTTTTACCTGCAAACAAAGTTCATAATTATGTCTATTTTTCTTTAACCAAAAAACTAAAATAATGGTCTTTGATTATCTTTACCCAGAGAGGACAGAATCCATTTGGTTAGAGTTGAGGAGCAAAAAGCATATGATCACGCTGTTGGGGGTATTCTATAGGCCTCCAAATAGTCAGAGGGGGGTAGAGGAGCAAATCTGCAGGGAAATCGCAGAGATATGCAAAAGCTTTAGAGTGGTGATATTGGGGGACTTTAATTACCCAAATATTGATTGGGATAATGCTAGGGTAAAGGGAAAGGAGGGGGAGGAATTTCTCAAATGTGTTCAGGAGAATTTCCTTGACAAATATGTTCTTGACCTAACTAGGAAGGAGGCATTGCTGGATCTGGTGCTGGGGAATGAGGTGGGCCAGGTCGACCAAGTGTCTGTGGGAGAACACTTGGGTACGAGTGATCATCGTTGTAAGGGTAAACCGGGAGAGCTTCTTCTCCCCGAGCCGGTCCCTCTGATATAAAGGGTCGACGTCCGCCTTATTCCCAATCAATCACTCGGAGTCCGGAGGTTCATTCAGTAAAGCAACTTTATTTACAAGCCGGCAGGGAAGACACTCATCCTGGGATGAATGCTCTCCGATCATTGAAAATCTCCTGCCTTATATACAGGTTTTGTTCTGAGTCATGACTACTGTTTGCAATTAGGTGCATTACACGTATACATTTCTTTCATCATGCAGTTGGCTTTGGGTGCAAATTTTTGTGACCTGTGTGCATTGGTCTTGTGGCCCCATACGTTATCTCTCAATACATTCCTCAGTTAGTGATTCACGGTTTGTGCACTTTGGCCACGACTACAGCAGACTTTCCTTCTGGACATTGTTCATACCAATTCCTTATATGGTTGGATATATGCTCTGTTCCTTAATCCCCTCATCTTAGCTCTTTTTTAACCCTTTCAGTCCCCTCTTTTGGTCCTGATTAATCCCTTTTAATCATTGACCAACCCAATTATTTCTCCTATTATGGTGACCTGCCGGGGTGGTGATCAAATCCAACCCATTGGGTCACCTTGTTTATATAATCATATTATCCTGATTTCTATGCCCCCTACATCCTTTCCATCAACATATTATTCACCTAAATACATAGGTTATAAGCATTAATGTTATTAGTACTGTACATCCATTAAGTAGGTCTTTCTCCCAAGCCTTCGCTCGTTTGTAGTAATAGTCCGTCTGCTCGATGGGAATCTGCCCAGGAGGTTTCTGTAACAATTATCACCGAACAGCATACATCACTACTTTATCAAGGTCATATACATTTCTTCCATTTCTTTCTTTTTTTGTTTTCTACGTTTTTTACAGGCGGCACATGCTGCTATTCCTAGTCCTATTGCTAAAGCCAATTGTTCTATCACTAATATGTGAGAAGTAATGCGGATCCATGGGTGGATGTTGACATTCATCCCCCAATTCCACAGCTTCTCATACCATGGGACTTCCTGTAGTTCTACTTCTATGTCCCTTTCTAGTTCTCCAAAGTTCCTTTGCAACATTACGTATTGTTTCATCATTTTACTTAAGCCCTCTGTTATTTCTTGCAGATCCTCTTGCAGGCAAGGTATCGGAGCCCCCACCGGATCTTCACAATTGACCAATTTGTCCATTAAACTATCTGGCACAGTTAGTTTCATTTCCTCTCTTAACTGTACATACACCAATCTCATGTGTCCAATTGTCACAGGGATCTTTGGTGTGAAGCAGAAGTTAGGCATTGTGATTACACATACAAGGTTACTATATTGTTACTCAGCCTCTGTGGTGGCTGTGGTGTATGTGCCTTTAAGAGCCCCAGGTGTGCGTAATGCCGGTAATTGCCACTTGGGCTATATAAGCCTGTGTATTGTGTATATCTTTTAGAAACCCCCCCCCCCAGACTTTGCTTAGTAAATACCTATGAACCAACTCCTGTCTTCAGTGTCTTTATCAACACACGGACACTACAGTGGCGACGAAGTGGAAACGGACTTATCTGCAATTCGGCAGCACCTCAAGGACATCGATTCCTCCGGCGTCCAGAAGACTCAAGGAAGTGAGAGAAGCTGTCGTTTCACCAGCTGGCCAAACTGGTGGCAGGTACTGTAAGATTCGAAATTTTCAGTAATTAATCACGCAAGAAAATAGGGTTAATAAGACAGTTTATTGACCAAAAGAAGCTTGTACAGATAAACCTTTGATAAAAGGGCATACAAAATGGCCGCTGGACCTAGTGATCAGTTTCTGGGACCATTTGATTTCTGTTACTGCAAGCCAGACAGGCTTGTGGATTGAGGACAGTAAGCCCGCGAAAGCCAATATCGGGAAACCAAAACTCATGGAACTGAGCATACATACTAATTAGATTCTAAGTACAGGACAGTCTTGGGTTACAGGATGAGGCCCATCAAGAAATGGGCGGACAATTGAATGAACACTTAAACCCATTTACTGTACAAAGGAAAACCATTTGACAGCCATCAAGGGCAATCTCCAGACCGATCAATATACGAACCGAGTTATGGTGACAAAGTAAAAGACATTATCGGCCCAGGAAGGTGAGTTAAGCTATCACCGGCTCCCGTTACGAGACAAAGCGCCCCTGCAGAGATTTCTGCCCGCCAAAAATATTACAAAGCATGGATTATGATTTGGCGGGAGATAAGACTGTCCCAAAAGGGTATAACTATGGATTTGAAAAGTCCATCAAAAAAGAGGACGATTACGACTACGATTACGCTTCGCTTCACCTCGACCGCTACGATTCACAGTTCATTTCTTCAGTACAATTCGTAACTTCGGTGCGGAACGGGAAGACGACGAGAAGACTTCGGCTCGGAAGCCAGCTCGGCCAGGCAAGGCCCGGTCACGACGGGAAGACGACGAGGGTGGCCCGGGTACTTTTGTCGGGAGATCATCGACGACCCAGGCCGAAGGAGAAGACACCCTCGGGAAAACGACGATCCAGGCCGGAGAAAAGGACACTCCGGGCCTAGCACTCCAGTGCCTCAACATCCCATTCGACCAGGAACTTCCCATGTGCAGTTCTACAACATCACATCGGTGACAGAGTCTTCCATGGGCATCCAGTTCTTAAAGTCACGTCGGTAACGGATTCATCCATGACGAGCGCGCATCAAGACTGTATCTGCTGCTCCATCGCGTAAGAAAAACAAACTGCGCCAGAAGTTTCCAAATCCACGTGACGACGGAAAGCTGTGCCAAAAGGCTGTGAACCCCTTTTTGCGAATCTGAAAGTGGTGAGCATGATCCCGAGTTCCTCAAGTCGAAACTTAGTTTAGGTCTAGGGGAGGGGGTTAAGGGTAATCGTAATGTGTTTCCCCTTTTACGATGTGCCGTGTGTTCCCCATTTCCATAGAGTTAAGTTTATAGATATGTGCATGATTGTAGTTATTTTAATCTGTGCTTATGACATGTATTTTACAATGCTGCAAACTGTTCAATAATAAAAGCCTCCATTTCGTGCTATTCAACCTGGTCTATTGAGTTTTTCTCTGCACTACAGTTCCCTGCACCTAAGTCCAAGGTCTAGAACCGTGGGGAAGAGTGGGTCGAACCACTCAAGGGTAATTATTGCACGAAGCCTGGTAGGAGACCAGAACGAGCAAGAGAAACCCCCTACAGTACTGTGCTAATCCTTCCTGGGCGTCAGGCTGGGGCTCCAGTGGCGGGCTCTACAGCTGAGACAGGCAGCGAAATCGGTGGCAAGCAATAACGGACTGGGAGGGAGCACTCGGGAGACGGCCGGCGCAGCAAGCAGGTCAGCGTTCAGACCTCCGGCGGGAACGAGTCTCCAACAGTAAATTAAAAAAAATAAAGAGAACGGAAACCGCAGTAAACAGCGTTGTTATCGGCAGCAGCGGCGGGAAAGCATGGGAAGCACCATATCTTTGCTACAGAAAAGAAAAAAAAAGCGCGGGAAGCGCCATATCTTTTCTGAAATGCCTAAGTCTGGCAATATTGATGCTTTTGATAGTGAAATAGAGCCTAATTTTGGCAATATTGATGTTTTTGATAACGAGATAGAGGATTGGACCACATATGTGGAAAGAGTGGAGGTATATTGCACCGCAAATGGAATAGAAGATGAAAAAAAAGCTTCAGTGCTTCTGGATCTAATGGGCGCAAAGACATACAAGCTGTTACGAAACTTAATCACTCCAGCCGAACCGATGGACAAGAATTTTGAGGAGATTGTTGATACCCTACACTGCCAATTCGAGGCAGGACTGGCAGATTCTCTGCGAGACAAATTTATCTGCGATCCCCTAAGTATAGAAACACAAAAAAAGGTATCTTCTGAGAAAGATTTAACACTGGACAAGGCTTTCAGTGCAATAGGAGCTGCAAAGATACAGCAAAGGCCACAGGACTTCGGCACCCATGAAATGACACGGGGTTTCGAGAGATGTTATCGCTGCGGCAGATCCACCCATGACCAGAGGGACTGCTGGTTCAAGGAAAAAGCATGCAGGCGATGCGGAAAGATGGGACACATTCCACGTGTGTGCCGATCTGAAAATAAAAAATCCACTAACGGGAAAAGAATCAATAAGGAAAAGCACAGAAAGGTACAAATGATGACGGACAGTAGCTCCAAAGACCAGAAGAATGATAGCGACTCCGGGAACAAGAGACTAAGCTCTCTCAAATTACATAATGTAATTGCCAAAGAAGATTACCAGACCATTTGGGTTACCCTCACAATAGCAGGGTCCCCAGTTAAAATGGAGCTAGATACAGGATTAGCTCTGACCGTCATAAATCGACGGGATTACGAGCGGCTATTTCCGCATATACCTTTAAAAGATACATCCATTATCTTGAAAACATATACGGGCAGAAAGTATACCCCAAAGGATAAATAAGGGTGCCTGTTGTATACAACGGCAAGGAAATACAGAAGTTGTATTTATACATTCTACAAGATGGTGGTCCACCGCTGTTGGGACGTGAATGGATCAGAAAAATACGTTTAGACTGGCACTCCATTCAGGCACTGACGGTGACCAGTAAGGAAAAAAATGACGATGACGTCATACCTGAACGATTGAAAGACATCTTGGCCAACGCCAAGTAAGTATTTCAAGAGAAACTAGGAACCTTGAAAGGCATCACCGCCTCAATAAAAGTGGAAGATGCAGCAATTCCCAAGTTTTTTAAGGCAAGTCCGGTGCCATACGCAATTCGTCCAGCAGTCGAGGCAGAGCTGGAGAATTTGGAAAAGGCAGGCGTATTATCTAAAATAGATTGGAGCGAGTGGGCAACACCCATCGTCCCAGTCATGAAGAAAGCATTGAAGGGTGATGGATCTGAAGAACAGAGAAAAATTCGCATCTGTGGAGACTTCAAGGTGACTGTAAACCCAGTCCTTCACACGGTACAGTATCCTCTTCCGAGGATAGAAGATATTTTCGCCTCACTATCCGGAGGGAAACGTTTCACCAAAATTGACTTGGCACAGGCATATCTACAGATGGAGGTTGAAGAGGCCTCTAAAAATTATCTCACGATAAATACAGACAAAGGTCTGTACCAGTACAATCGACTGGTTTTCGGAGTAGCATCCGCTCCAGCTATCTGGCAAAGAGCTATGGAGCAAGTCCTCCAAGGGATTCCGGGGACTCAATGCTACCTAGATGACATCCTTGTAACAGGAGAAAACGACAACGAGCACCTTGCCAATTTAGAGCAGGTGCTCACTAGGCTGAGAGAACGGGGCCTACGAGCAAATCGCCCCAAGTGCGAATTTTTCCGAAATCAAATATCATATTGTGGCCACATAATAAATAAGGAAGGGTTGCATAAGTCACCTGAAAAAATTGAGGCGGTCATAAAAGCCCCAGCACCTGAAAATGTTTCACAATTAAGGTCGTTCCTGGGATTAATAAATTACTATCATAAATTTTTACCGAACTTATCAACTCTTCTACACCCTCTTAATGAACTGCTACAAACAGGAGTAATTTGGAAATGGAACGAAGACTGCAAAAATGCCTTCCATAAATGCAAAGACTTAATCACATCCAAAGAAGTTTTGGCTCATTACAACCCATCACTGCCAATCAGACTGGCGTGCGATGCATCCCCTTACGGCATAGGAGCAGTATTATCGCATAAATTCCCTGATGGCTCGGAACGGCCGATAACTTTTGCGTCACGCTCATTGAACTCAGCTGAGCGTAACTATGCCCAAATCGACAGGGAAGCACTCAGCCTGGTATCGGGAGTAAAGAAATTCAACCATTACCTACACGGACAAAAATTTACCTTATTGACTGACCATCAACCCCTCATCTCCATATTCAACCCTAAAAAGGGTGTTCCCATTATGGCAGCACAAAGGCTACAGCGGTGGTCCCTTTTTCTAGGGGCACACCAATACAGCATAGAATACAAAGGATCCAAACAGCATGGGAATGCTGACGGTTTATCGCGCCTACCGTTGCCAACAGTAGAAGAGGCACCTACAGTAGACCCAATGGAGATGTTCCACTCTACCATAGTGGAATGTCTACCAGTAACAAATTCTGCCATTGAAAGGGAAACGAGAAATGACCCGACTCTTTCACGGGTCTACGATTTAACAGTGAAGGGATGGCCAGCACATGGTGAACCATTGTTGCCAGCATTCTCGCAAAGAAGAGAACAGCTGTCAGTGTGCCGAGGAACCTTGATGTGTGGATCCAGAGTGGTGATTCCACCCAAACTCCAGGATAAAGTGCTAAAGGAGCTTCACGAGGGGCATCTGGGTGGAGTGAAAATGAAGAACCTAGCCAGGGCGTTTGTATGGTGGCCAGGTATCGATGGAGACATCGAAGAAATGACCAAGAGCTGCCTAGGATGCCAGAAGGTCCAAAACGCTCCACCACAAGCCCTTCTACATCCATGGGAGTGGCCCTCATCTCCCTGGCAAAGGGTACACATCGACCTTGCTGGTCCATTTATGGACTCAATGTTCTTAATCGCGGTTGATGCACACTCCAAGTGGCCGGAGGTAATAAAGATGTCCTCCACCACCACGGAAAAAACCATCACAGTATTAAGGAGCATATTTGCCAGGAATGGGCTACCAGAACAGATCTGTTCTGATAATGGACCGCAATTTGTGTCCAAAGAATTCAGAAAGTTCTTAAAAAACAATGGGGTTAAGCACTACACATCCGCCCCATACCATCCCGCCACCAATGGATTGGCTGAAAGGTTTGTCCAGACCTTCAAGAAGGCCATAAAGGCCATGGGTAATGAACACACAAAACTTCAGCACAAGGTGGATAACTTCTTATTCGCATACAGGAATGCAACACATATAGTTACCAACCAAACTCCCGCCATGATGTTCTTCAATAGAAACCTAAGATGCCAGCTGGATTTGGTCAAGCCCAACATCAAAAGGGACATGGAGAATCGGCAGTTTCAAGGCATGAATGAAAGGCCAACTAGAACCTTCCAGATAGGTCAACAAGTTTTGGCCCGGGACTACCGTACCGAGAAATGGCAGCCTGGAACTATCTGCACACGACTAGGACCACTGATGTATACCGTGGACATCGGAGAAAGCATAATAAGGCGCCATGCTGACCAAATCATAAAGTCAACCGAAAAGGGACAACCTACACCACCACTCTATACATCTAACGATGAAGTAGAGACACTCATATCTACCTCCGATCCGGTGATAATGGAACCCGATGAACCCGACACTGGCATTCAAGCCGAATCAGCCTTGCCAGAAAAACCTACTACACCACCAGAAACTACTACACCCCCGAGTTATCCGGACCGAGTCAGGAAGCCTCCTGAGAGACTAACTTATATTAATTAATTACAGCAATGTATATTATTTTGCATATAACATGTAATTAATAATTACTTAAAATATGATGTACTGGTTAGCTAAAAGGGGAGGAATTGTGGTGTATGTGCCTTTAAAAGCCCCAGGTGTGCGTAATGCCGGTAATTGCCACTTGGGCTATATAAGCCTGTGTATTGTGTATATCCTTTAGAAACCCTCCCCCAGACTTTGCTTAGTAAATACCTATGAACCAACTCCTGTCTTCAGTGTCTTTATCAACACACGGACACTATAGTGGCCATACAATACTCCCCTCTGCCTCTATATCCCGAGTGGGTGTGATGGTGATCGACATGTGATAATTCCAACATGCACCCCTCTGTCTTATTATAGCCACACTCATCCTTAGGGCCTTCTCCTACCGGATGTGGGCATATCGTAAGCGTACCTTTCCCTTGGCATCCATTTAGGGAGACTCCTCTTATAGTACCATTCTTCCTGGTGGCATAGGTATCAATTGGATAGTATTGGAGATATGTCTCACCCCTCACTATGCCTATGTTTGTTACCTGGTACTGTGGGTATGGAGTCGTGTCCAGTCTCACCATTGGTATCATGAGTACCATGCCTATCATTGCTGTCACTTCTGCTTTGCATTTTTGTATCACTGGATATACTCTGGTCATCCCCTTGAGGGTACAAGCACTCAGAGGGCCTGGATTCTGGCTCAGGCCATAGAGCTGTTTGCTGTTAATCCAGTCTGGTACCTCACCTCATTGTATCTGTGCCAGATTGTGTTTTAACTGTCAGGTGGTCCATTGGCCATAGGCATGACACAAGCCTCTCCCTACCCCATCTTTTGCCTGTTCCTCATCTCTATGGTTTAGTTTGTTGATAGTGCTAGCATGGTTTTCTATAACTTTGATTCCCTTGAGTAATGTTCTTATCGTATGTTCTCCCAACTCTGATTCTTGTTGAACCAAACCAGTTTCTTTCTCTAAAATCTGTTGTATTACCCTTTGTAATTGTTCCACACTACTCTGGACTCCTTGTATATCTAGGGCATTAATGAATGACATCCCTGTATTTATTCCCGTGAGTACATCATTTCCTAAGCCACTCTTAATTCTTTGGTGTAATGCAGCATGTCCCCTGAAACTACTAGCCCCGGTTGCATCAGCAGCCTGGTTAATTACATTCCTTATCATATATGCATACAACTCTCTAGTCTTAGTAAATCTTTCACAATATCCTGGCCATTGTAACATGGTTAAGTTCATTAGTACCGGTACAATTTTGTGTCTCACATTATCATACAATTGTTCTCCCTCGGTAAATAACACCAGTCCATTTTTGGGCCCAGGCGTCAATTTCGGACACCTTCGTTCTTCAGGCATCATTGTGATTGGGGTGTTGTTGGTTCTAGGGTTACTCCTTGTGGTGTGCCCCTTGTTGTTGTTGGTTGCGGTGTTGTAACGGCGTGTACAATAGTCCATCTTATGATATCGTCCGTGCAGCTCAGGACATATCCTCCCCCTACTTGACCCAACACCTGCCAGTGTCTATTACATCTTACCATATCGCTGGTATCTGTCATTCTACAGGGTCCGCATGGTCGTTGGTCCAAGTTCACCCAGATACCGTTACACCTGTAACATCCTTTTCCTTGTTTTACACACTTGTAACATTGTGATATAATGAAGTTCCTCGTGGAGTCTCCACTCGGGGATCTTAGTTTGCAGTCCATTTCTTCCAGCCCATTATTTGGAATTATAAGTGTTGCCATCAGAGTAGTTATAATAATCCATCTCACTGGATCCATGTTTATCTGTAATTTAAACAGAGATCTGGTCGTCTTCCGAGCTCTTTCCCCTAGAGGAGAGGGTGAATGAGGGTCTTTAGTGTTAAATGGTTTCACCTGGGTCCAGTGCTTCTATGGCATACCCGCCAGTTCCTGTAGACAAATACACGTATCACTTGTCATTAATACAGTATATGGCCCCATCCAACAGGGTTCCATTCCCTTTCTTCCGATAATTTGCGTCAGTACTTGTTGACCTACTTTGGGCAGCTCATTTCATTTGAGTCCAGGATTTTGTATTTCTAGATCTTTAATCTGTTGCTGGTTCCTCACTTCTTTATTTAGTGCTTGTACCTCCTGATTTAGTTGCACTAACTATAAATACTGTGACTACAAGAGCAGGTCAGAGGCTATGTATTCTGTGGCGAGTGTCTCACCTCCTGACCACCCAGAGCCATTCTACCATCTACAAGGCACAAGTAAGGAGTGTGATGGAATAATCTCCACTTGCCTGGATGAGTGCAGCTCCAACAACATCCAGGACAAAGCAGCCTGTTTGATTGGCACCCCATCCACCACCTTAAACATTCACTCCCTCCACCACCAGTGTACAGTGGCTGCAGTGTGTACCATCTACAAGATGCACTGCAGCAACTCGCCAAGGCCTCTTCGGCAGCACCTCCCAAACCTGCGACCTCTTCCACCTAGAAGGATAGCAGGCACATGGGAACACCACCACCTCCAAGTTCCCCTCCAAGTCACACACCATCCTGACTTGGAAATATATTGTCCAATCCTTCATCGTCGCTGGGTCAAAATCCTGGAACTCCCTACCTAACAGCACTGTGGGAGTACCATCACCACACGGACTGCAGCGGTTCAAGGCGGTGGCTCACCACCACCTTCTCAAGGGCAACTAGGGATGGGCAATAAATGCCGGCCTTGCCAGCGACGCCCACATCCCATAAACGAATAAAAAAAACAAGCCACTGTGTTTTAAAAAAAAAAGTTTCCTCATCTTCCCTCCGGTTCTTTTGCCAATTATCTTCAATCTGTGACCTATGGTTACCGACCCTCCTGCTAGTGGAAACAGTTTCTCCTTATTTACTCTATCAAACCCCTCATAACCGCCATTAAATCTCTCCTTTATTTCCCCTTGATCCCTGCATTTTTTCCCTTCAATCCCCCCCATCCCCCTTTTCCCCCTCATCCACTTCCCCATAAGAATTGAATCCAAGACCTTTCAATTTGCCACAATGCTGCATCGGGACATCTAAGGCCATCCTTTTTATAACGCGTGTATATTTGAGGTGATTGTCATTCGCCAGCAGATTTCCAGAATGGAGCAACTTTTCTGAAGGCTGAGATGTGGGACCTTAAATCGAGCAGTGTGGCAGAGCCCAGCACAAGGGCGGCATATACTTAGAATTAGAGCTCGGCCGTTCAGGGGTGATGTCAGGAAACACTTCTTCACACAAAGGGCAGTGGAAATCTGGAGCTCTCTCCCCAAAAAAGCAGTAAGGCTGGGGGGTCAATTGAAAATTTCAAAATTGAGATTGATAGATTTTTGTTATGTAAGGGTATTGAGGGTAATGGAACTAAGGCGGGTAGATGGAGTTAAGATACTGATCAACCGTGATCTAATTGAATGGCAGAACAGGCTGGAGGGGTTGAATGGCCTCCTGTTCCTATGCTGACGGTTTTCTCCCCTATATTGAAAGTGTCTTCCCTTCGTTATGCAGGGCAACAGCAGCAGCAGCGGGTGGTCAGTCCGGAGCAGGCTGTGGTCAGTCCGGAGCAGGCGGTGGTCAGTCCGGAGCAGGCTGTGGTCAGTCCGGAGCAGGCGGTCGTCAGTCCGGAGCAGGCGGTGGACAGTCCGGAGCCGGCTGTGGTCAGTCCGGAGCAGGCGGTGGTCAGTCCTGAGCGGGCTGTGGTCTGTCCGGAGCAGGCTGTGGTCAGTCCGGAGCAGGCTGTGGTCTGTCTGGAGCCAGCCACGGCCGTGGAGGAGCCGGTGAAGAAGACGCCAGCGCAGCTGAAGAAGGAGGCGATGAAGAAAGAGAAAATGGAGAAGTTCCTGCAGAAACAGGACAAGCTGAAGGAGCAGCAGCAGAGGCAGCCGGAGGACAGTGTGGGATGGGTGGGGGAGGGGGTCTGCGGGAGGTCACTCTGGGGGGTCAATGGGAGGTTAGTGTGTGGTGGGTCGACGGTAGGTCACTCGGGGGGGGTCAATGGGAGGTCAGTGAAGGGTCAGCAGGAGGTCAGTGTGTGGGGGTCAGTGGGAGGTCAGTGTGTGGGGGTCCACGGGAGGTCTGTCAGTCTGGGGATCTGTGGGGGGTCAGCGGGAGGTCAGTGTGAGATTGGGGGGTCCACAGGAGGTCAGTATGGGGGTGGGTCAGCGGGAGGTCAGTGTGGGGGTCAGCAGGTCAGTGGATCATTGCCGCCAGTTTGGTCTTCCAGAAGAGCCCAAACTGGCGGCAATGACCCAGTGACCTCCTGCTGACCTCCCGTTGACCCAGTCAGCTACCTGTGTTAAAATGGCTCGGCGAAGAATGCCAGTGCTTGCACAGCGCTGTGAAGAGCAGTTACGCTGGTTGTCAATAAAGTGTAAGCTTCCCAAATTCATTTTGTCTGCCCTTTTTAAAATTTAAGCTGCTGTTGTATTTTAAAGCAACATTAGCGGCATTGCAGAAAACAACACGAGACAGCGGAGGTGGGGGGGGGGAGGTGGGGGGGAGCTAAAACAAAAGCAAAACACTGCGGATGCTGGGAATCCGAAATAAAAACAGAAAATGCTGGAACATGTTCAGCAGGTCTGGCATAATCTGTGGAAGGCCATCGATCTGAAAGTGTAACTGTTAAGCCAGGGGCCCTACTGATCTGAGATGATCTGATTGCAATTCTCTACCCCAGAGGGCCGCGGATGCTCAGTTGGTCGCGTATATTCAAAGCTTTCCCTCCCTATCCCCATATCCCTTGATTCCCCTAGAGTCCAAAAATCTATCGACCTCTGCCTTGAATATACTCAACGACTGAGCCTCCAAAGCCCTCTGGGGTAGAGAGTTCCAAAGATTCGCCGCCCTCTGAGTGAAGAAATTTCTCCTCATCTCAGTCCTAAATGGCCGACCCCTTATTCTCAGACTGTGACTCCTGGTCCTAGACTCTCCAGTCAGGGGAAAACAGCCTCTCAGCATCTACCCTGTCAATCCATTCAGAATCTTGTATGTTTCAATGCGATCACCTCTCATTCTTCTAAGCTCCAGATAGTATCGGCCCAATCTACTCAATATCACAAGCAGTCACTTCTAGGCTCATGTGGCTTAAATCCTTCGTTCCTCCATTTTAATAGAATTATTGATCAGAAGCAGTTGGATTTTTAATTTTTTCCCCCCCCCACTTGTGCAGAAAAAAGCTAAAGCAGAGAAGATGGAAAAGAAGGATCTGGGAGTGATTACGTATGACATTCCGACTCCTGCGGGGGAGAAAAAAGGTGAGGCGGAAGCAGCGTGACACGTCTGGTACCTGGCTAGCTGGGAGCATTAGACTGTTACTGGTACTGGAGCGATGGGGCTCTACAGGCTCTGTGCTCATCATTGCTTCTACATATCACTCTCTAATTTCTCTTAAACACACCGTCCTACCTGCTCTTCCTCCTCCCTGTTCCGCACTCTGTTGAAATTCTGCGCCGTCTCCTTTAACTCATTCCTCGCTCCCCCCTCTCCATTCTCTCCCTCTGCTCTGACCCTCCGCCCTCCCCCCGCCCCCCCACCACCTTAGCTCAGTGGGCAGCACCCTCGCCTCAGAGTCAGAAGGTCGTGGGTTCAAGTCCAGCTCCAGAGACTTGAGCACAAAATCAGGGCCGACTCTCCCAGTGCTGTACTGAGGGAGCGCTGCACTTTTGGATGAGACGTTAAACCGAGGCCCCGTCTTCCCTCTCGGATGGAGGTAAAAGATCCCACAGCCACTATTGGGAAGAGCAGGAGAGTTCTTCCCGGTGTCCTGAGTTGATATTTGTCCTTCAGCCGAGGGTGCCCCCTGCACTTCCTCCACCCCGCCCGCTCTCTTCCCCCCCCCGCTCTCTTCCCCCCCCCACTCTCTTCCCCCCGCCCTCTTCCCCCCCGCCCTCCTCCCACCCGCCCTCTTCCCCCCCGCCCTCATCCCCCCCGCCCTCTTCCCACCCGCCCTCCCCCCCGCCCCCTTCCCCCCGCCCTCTTCCCCCCCGCCCTCGTCCCCCCCGCCCTTTCCCTCCCCGCCCTCTTCCCCCCGCCCTCTTCACCCCCGCCCTCGTCCACCCCCCCCCCACCGCTGCCGCCCTCTTCCCGCAGTACGTCCAAGCAGCCTGGTACTCCTGGTGGGAAAAGCAAGGATTCTTCAAACCCGAGTATGGGGTAAGTGCAAGGGTCCGATGCTGCGCGGTGCCATCACTAAGTGTGGTGAAGCCGAACTGTGCGGCCAGCTCTGGAACATCCAGCAGGTCAGTGGGCCTGGTCCGGAGGCCCTGGATGAGGCAAGGGGGAAACGGTGGGGAAATGAGCCTGTGTTCTGGCCTCTGACTCCGAAGGTTGTGGGTTCAAGTCCCACTCCAGAGACTTGAGCACAAAAATCTAGGCTGACACTCCCAGTGCAGTGCTGAGGGTGTGCTCCGCTGTCGGAGGTGCCGTCTTTTGGACGAGACGTTAAACCGAGGCCCCATCTGCCCTCTCAGGTAGACAAGGCAGTATTTCAAAGAAGAGCAGGGGGGAGTTATCCCCGGTGTCCTGGGCCAATATTTATCCCTCAATCATCCTTACAAAAACAGATTATCTGGTCACTGTTGTTTGTGGGAGCTTGCTGTGCACAAATTGGCTGCCGCGTTTCCTACATTATTACAACAGCGACTGCACTTCAAAAAGTACTTCATTGGCCGTAAAGGGCTTTGGGAGGTCCAGTGGTCGTGAAAGGCGCTATATAAATGCAAGACTTTCTTTGATTGCTATCTGGCGCCTCCTAGTGGAAAATACAGGGACATCAGTTGAAGAGAGGGTCAGGCTCGCCTGTGACGGCCTCCACAGTTGGCCAGTCCGTTGACGCTCCCCAGCAACGCAGACTACTGGTCCCTTCGTATAACAGCAGCGAGTGACCGGTACCTGTGCAAAGTAAACCCAGAAGAATATTAGCTCAGAGGGATTTGTACTTTTTTTTTTACATAGAATCTACAGCACAGAAGGAGGCCATTCGGCCCATCGTGCCTGTGCCGGCTCTTTCAAAGGGAGATCCAATTAAACCCACTTCCCCCCGCTTTTTCCCCATGGCCTTGCAAATGTTTCCCCTTCATGTATTGATCCAATCCCCTTTTTGAAAGTCACTATTCAATCAGCCTCCGCCGCCCTTTCAGGCAGCGGATTCCAGAATTCGATGTGGAAAACTGCCCAGGTAAGTCCTGTCCACCAAAAGCAGGACAAATCCAATCCGGCCAATTACCGCCCCATCAGTCTACTCTCAATCATCAGCGAAGTGATGGAAGGTCTCATCGACAGTGCTGTCAAGCGGCACTTACTCACCAATAACCTGCTCACTGATGCCCAGTTTGGGTTCCGCCAAGACCACTCTGCTCCCGACCTCATTACAGCCTTGGTCCAAACATGGACAAAGGAGCTGAAATTCAGAGGTGAGGTGAGAGTGACTGCCCCTGGGCAGCAAGGCAGCATTATTCACAGAATCATACAGCATGGAAAGAGGCCATTCGGCCCATCTTGCCTGTGCCAGCTCTTTGAAAGAGCGATCCAATTAATCCCACTCTCTTCCCCATCGCCCTGCAATTTTTTTTCCTTTTCACCTATATATCCAATTCCCTTTTGAAAGTTACTATTGAATCTGCTTCCACCGCCCTTTCAGAACGCGCGTTCCAGAATATCTTAACTCCCTGTGTAAAAAAAATAATTCTCATCTCGTCTCTTTTTTTGGACTGTATTTGGAGGGTATTTTTGCGTGTGTGTGTGTTTTTATTTATAACGCTCTTGTGATGCACCTTGGGACCAATGTTCCCTTTAATTTCTTTTGGGGTGTGCGGCCCCTTTAAGGAGCTGAGCGGCGTGCTCAAAATACTGCGCATGCGCGGTCTTCCCTTATTTAAAAGCGGGTGAGCGGTTGTGGCGGGAGTCGCAGAGCGCGCGCGGCCGCCCGACTTAAAGGGAACGTAGAAGGCGCCACATAAATGCAAGTTGCTGTTGTGTAGCAGTTGAACTGAGGGTCAAACTGTTTTCTCTCTTGGTTCCCGCAGCGCGATATATCCGAACCCAACCCCAAGGGGATGTTCATGATCTGCATCCCCCCACCGAACGTGAGCGGATCTCTCCACTTGGGCCACGCCCTGACCAACGCAATTCAGGAATCGCTCACCCGCTGCTAATGCCCCCGCTGTGCGCCAGACTCGCCGCGCTCTCGCCCGCCGTCTCCTGTCTGCTGTTAGTGGCTGGGCCGGGGGACTGTCTGCAGGGCAGGGACTGGCTGAGTCCAGCCTCGGCATTCCCAGCAACGACCGGTTGCTCTGGAAACGCTTGGCAAGCTGATCAGCGCTTGAAAGGGAAAAGGCAGATTGGCGTTTGCAATGGGACCCTTCGCCAGAACTCCAGGCCGACTAGTCCTGAAAATAACTTTTCATTAATAATATTAGTTCTCGCATAGATATGAGTTCACACGAGGGGATCTGCCCAGGATCGGTTGCAGTGATTTGTGGAATGCGATGGTTTATAAAGTATGCCTGAAGTAATTATCCCCTCCACTTCCAGCAGAGCGCCTTCTATCTCTTTCCCTCCCTCCCCCACTCTCTCCAATTCCAATTCAAATGCTTTATTGGCATGAAAGTTTACAGAGAACCATATTGCCAAAGCTTACATAGCAAAAAGGTACAGTTTTCCAACATTCTGTAGGTGTCAATCGATTTGACATTTGTTGGGTACATACAATATTACTTTTAAACAATATTAATTTTAAACAGTCTTTCTACTTCATTTGGTACGTTCAATATTAATTTTAAGCAGTCTTACTTTTAAACAGTCCTCAGGTTGTGACATGTTACATATTTGGCCCCAAGGTATGGTCTGTCTCCTTCTCCCAGGACTAATCTCAATTTTGACAGGTCATCCAATTCCTTGAAATCGGGGGTTGTTTGGCTTAGCTTGTTGAATAATATGTTTCTTGATGTGTTGAATTTTTCGCATTTTAGGAGGAAATGCATTTCTGTTTCAACCTCGCCGGCCAGACATTGATCGCATATTCTATTCTCTCTAGGCTGCCAGGATTTCTTGTATCTGCCTTTTTCAATTTCCAGTTGGTCGCTTAGTCTGTACCTGGTGAGGGTCTGTCTCTGTTTTGTGTCTCTGATGGTCGTGAGGTAGTCTGCCAGTTTATATTCTCTTTTTAGGGCCCGGTAACATTCTAATCTGCTTTGGCTTTCGGTTATTTTGTTCCAATGTTCCAGGTAGGTTTCTTTGCATTGTTTAATGATTTGGTTCACTCGGATTGGTGTTTGGACGGCTGTGTTGGTCTGGGGCTGGTCAGGGTCCGGCTGAGTACTTAGTTTCAGTAGCAGCTGACTCGGGACTCTTTTCTGGGTTTAGCTCTTGGGTCTGAAAGGCTTTGAAATGAAGGGTGTCTGGGGAGCTAGATTTGAGGTGATTTAGGAAGTTTAGTGCTCGTTTTTGGATGTTTATTATCAGTGGGTATCTGCCTAGTTCGGCTCTGCATGCATTTGTTGGCGTTTTTCTTTGGGTGCGAAGGATGCTTCGGCAGAATTCTGCATGTAGGGCTTCTATTGTGTGTTTTTCCCATTTAGTGTAGCTTTGGTGATTTAGCGGGCCCCATACTTCACTACCGTACAGTGCAATGGGCAGGATTATGCTGTCAAATATTTTGAGCCAGATTTTGATTGGGATTTGGACGTTGTAGAATTTTCTTTTTATTGCATATAGGGCTCTTCGGGCTTTTTCTTTTAGTGCATTCACTGCTATGCTGAAGCTCCCTGATGCTGTAATAGTTAGACCAAGGTAGGTGTAGCTCATAGTGTGTCCTATAGTGGTATCACTGAGGGTAAACTGGTATTTGTTTTCCTGACATCTGGGCCTTTTTTGAAAAATCATGATGTTGGTTTTCTTTAGATTTACTGTTAGAGCCCAATTTTGACAGTATTTGTCGAGTAGGTCTAGTTGTTGCTGTAATCCCTGTTCTGTGGGAGACAGCAGAACCAGGTCGTCCGCATAGAACAGGGATTTCACTTCTCCATCCAGGAGACGGAGACCTGGTGACTCGCTTTGCTCCAGCATGTCTGCTAATTCATTTATGTATATGTTGAACAGGGTCGGGCTCAAATTGCAGCCCTGCCGGACGCCTCTTCTCTGGGTGAAGAAATCGGTGCGTTTGTCTCCAATTTTGACCCCGCATTTGTTTTTCAGATACATTGATTTAATAAGGTCATAGACTTTGCCCCCTATTCCACACTGAAGAAGTTTATAATAGAGCCCTTCGTGCCATATAGAGTCAAAGGCTTTCTTGAAGTCGATGAAACAGGCGAATATTTTCCCATTTTTTGTTTGGTGTATATGTTTTTCAATGAGGGTGTGAAGGGTATAGATATGGTCGGCGGTGCGGTGTTTTGGAAGAAAGCCTATTTGGTTTTTTCTGAGGATATTATGTTTGTTAAGAAAATCAAGTAATCTACTATTTAGAATGCTGCAGAATAACTTCCCTAGACAACTGTTGACACAGATGCCGCGGTAGTTATTTGGGTCTGATTTGTTTCCGCTTTTATATATGGGGGAGATTAGTCCTTGGCACCAGATATCGGGAAAACAGCCTGAGCGTAATATGATGTTGAATAGTTTGAGTATCGCACCCTGCATCTCCATATTGCTGAACTTTAGCATTTCATTTTTGATGTTGTCTGGGCCACAGGCTTTCTTTAGGTGGAGAGATTTTGTTTTTGTGGCCAGTTCTTTCCATGTGATTGTGGAGTCTAGAGGGTTTTGGTTGTCTTTAATTGTTGCTTCTAATGTGTGGAGTTTTTCTGTGACCTGATGTTGACTTGGGTTTGTTTTGTTTATTGGGATGTCTTTGTAGAGGTTTTCAAAATGTGTTCTCCAGATGTCGCCATCTTGGATTGGTAATGCTTGCAGTTGTGTTGTACTCTCCCTCTCTCTCTCTCTCTCTCTCTCTCTCTCTCTCTCTCTCTCTCTCTCTCTCTCTCTCCTTTCCCCCTCTCTCTCTCTCTCTCTCTCCTTTTCTCCCCCCCCTCTCTCTCTCTCTCTTTCTCCCCCCCTCTCTCTCTCTCTTCCTCCCCCCTCTCTCTCCCTCTCTCTCTCTCTCTCTCCTTTCTTTCTTTCTTTTTCTCCCTTTCTCTCTCTTTCTCTCTCTCTCTTCCTCCCCCCCTCTCTCTTCCTCCCCCTCCTTTCATTCACTCACTCACTCTGATGTAGGACATTCTTACTTCCTGAGGAAGCCTCTCAGCGAGAGGATTACTCCTGACGCGCAGTCACCTTTCCAATGTGGAGGAATGCCTGTTGGTGCACAGCAAACCATCTGGTTTTTCATGGTGTTTGATTGGGGGGAGGAACGTTGGCCGAGACGCTGGGAAACCCATCTGCTCTTCTTCCAAACAGTGCTGAGCGATCCTTCAATTAAACCTGGACCGTCTCATCTGAAAGGCGGTACCTCTGACAGTGCAGCACTCCCTCAGTACTGCCTAGATTTTATGCTCGAGTCTCTGGAGTGGGGACTGGAACCCACAACTCCCGAGGTGAGAGTGATGCCCACCGAGCCATGGCTAACACCCGAAGTTAATATAAAGTTAGTAACACTTCCCGACATGCAAGAAATGTATTTGATGTTTAATTATGAAGTCCCACAATGAAAGTTTTAGGCCATCTTATTTCATGAAGCCTCTTCCTCGTGTGTGAAATCCTCAGGTCTCTATTTCTTTCTCTCCTCGTTTCTTCTGCAGGAAAGGTGACCGTATTTACCATCAGTAGCGGAAGCTGGGATTGTCTTTGGACTGGGACCGTGCCTGCTTCACGATGGACACTGTGTACACCTAGGCAGGCAGGATCTACCCTAGGCAGGAATGGGAATAGCTCCCCGACTTTGGTCGTAATCCCAATGCGCATTGTGAAATTTTTCAAATCATTGCGGTAACATATGGACACACGAAATTAATGGGCAGGAAAAGACCAGTTTGCTCCATCAAGCCTGCCCCACACCTCATGGAGGCCGGAGCATCGTGACGAGACACTTCCTCGGTAAGTCTTTGCCGAGACACCGTGTGGAGTGTGGAGTTGATGTAATCAGAGTTACAAAGTGCTCCTGCATTAACCTTGTGGTCGTAGCCAACGTTCCCTTTAAGATGCGCTCTGTAAATTCGAAGGAATATTGGTCGTAAGCTGAAGGTGAAGCACCTCTTTATCAGCACATTTATTGTTTAATGTATTGCCGGTGTTGAAGGTTCATTTGGGTCTCCCACGGAGCATTTAATCATCGAGTCTCCCACGGAGCAATTAATCAATCGAGTCTCCTTTTCTCCTTCCGCAGAAACTGTCCGCAGTTGAAGAAGGTTTTATCAGACTGCACGATGGTGTGATCTATAGCAGCACGTGGCTGGTCAACTGGTCCTGCACGCTCAACTCCGCCATTTCTGATATCCAGGTACCGATGGGTAATTTGTCAAACTGTTCTGACGCGCTTCCTAATCTGTGCGCTGTTCCCACTCCTCTACATGGGCTGCAAGCTTCGCTGACGCAACTGTCAATAGAAACAGAAAATACTGGAACTGCGAACTGGTTGGTTAGCTTTCACTTGTCTTTCGCGTTGGCACTTGGTTGGGATGTTGCCCCTCAGCGTTCCTGGATCACCCTGGGAGCGCGGATCAGGAAATTCTGCAGCGCCAGCCCATGCTATTCTGATCGTTATGGTGCGAAACTGCTCTTTTTAATTTAGATTAACGATCTAACGATCATCGACATTACTTCCAACTTCCAAAAAAACCTGCATGGTTCCCCCTCCGACGGATCAGTGCTGCGAGTTACAGGGAGTCTGAGACCAGCATAGGAACAGGAGGAGGTCATTCGGCCCCTCGAGCCTGTTCCGCCATTCAATCAGATCACGGCTGATCTGTATCTTAACTCCATCTGCCCGCCTTGATTCCGTACCATTTAATAACCTTGCCTAAGAAAAAAAGATCTATCAATCTCAGTTTTGAAATTATTACGGTAATTGGCAGCGTTTTAGCGGGAGAGAGTTCCAGTATGTTTTCAATCTCGAGGGCTGGACAATCTCCGGCTTCCTGCAATATACAATATTCTTGTCAGTGATCAATAGAGCTTCTGATCAGAAATAATTCGATTTTGAAATACTGAAGTGTTGGGGGTCGGGGATGGGAAGTGGAAAGTGCGATCACAGGGAGGATGTCGAAGCTCACAGTCCTTCATACAGGAGCTTTTGGGATACACAATATGGGTAATTGGAGACTTACTTGGGGGGGAAAAGCTGACTTTGGACCTATGGTTCCCAAAGCTCTCCACCACTGGTTTTCTTCACCTCGTGTCTGGGTCTGTTGAAGACTAATTTTTTTTTTTTAATTCGTTTGCTGGATGTGGGCGTCGCTGGCAAGGCCGGCATTTATTGCCCACCCCTAGTTGCCTTTGAGAAGGTGGTGGTGAGCCGCCGCCTTGAACCTCTGCAGTCCGTGTGGTGATGGTACTCCAACAGGGCTGTTAGGGAGGGAGTTCCAGGATTCTGACCCAGCGACGATGAAGGAACGGTGATATATTTCCAAGTCAGGATGGTGTGTGACTTGGAGGTGGTGGTGTTCCCATGCGCCTGCTGCCCTTGTCCTTCTAGGTGGAAGAGGTCGCGAGTTTGGGAGGTGCTGCCGAAAAGCCTTGGCGAGTTGCTGCAGTGCATCTTGTAGATAGTACACACTGGAGCTATGACGCGCTGGTGGTGGAGGGAGTGAATATTTAAGGTGGTGGACGGGCTGCCGATCAAGTGTGCTCCTCTTTTGTTTAAACCAATAAAACAAAAACATTAAACAAATACACCCAATCCAATAAACCCCGAAACAAAACTTAACCCCTTAAATTAAAGTCTGGTTGTTTAAACCAACTACGCACTCCAGTCCCCGCGGCGCCCACCGGTCTCGAAAGAGCTCAAGCTCGCCGGCGGACACCGCGTGCTCCATCTCCAGGGCCACCCGGCCGCGAACATGGCCGCGGAAGAGAGGGAGGCAATCCGGCCGGACGACCCCCTTCAAGTGTGCTGATGGATAGAGATTGATTGCTATGACGAGTCAGCCTCTCGATTATCGTTGTATCGATGGTGGTCTTTTTCACACAAAGGGTGAGTGGAAAGCTGAAACAGCTGAGGGCCTGGCTGTCAATGGTGGGGCGAAGGAAGTGGGGTGGGTGGGGGTGGGGAGATGCACAAGCGGCCAGAATGGGAGGAGATCCGTTGTCTCGCCTTGTCTGAGATTGACTAACTCAGCACAGCCTTGTGGGTGAAAGGTTGGCCGAGCGTCATACTGAGGTGTGCTTCTCCCATCAGGTGGACAAGAAGGAGCTGATGGGCCGAACGCTGCTTCCCGTGCCCAGTTACAAGGACAAGGTGGAGTTTGGAGTTCTGATCTCCTTCGCGTATAAAATCGACGGATCGGGTGAGTCCAGTGAAAATTAATCGACTTCCAGATATGGGCGGCGTTGATTGGAAATCATGATTCTGCACCAAGCATCGAGTTCAGTCGCGCGACATTACTTCCAGTTCACTCTCGCTTGTTTCGAAACTCGATACAATCTTACAGCACAGAAGGAGGCCATTTGGCCCATCGTGCCCGAGCCAGCTCTTTGAAAGCGCGATCCAATTAGTCCCACACTCTCCCTGCACTTTCCCCGTAGCCCCGTTATCATTTTGAACACTTCCCACCGGTCTGTAAAACATCCGTTCACCTCTTACTCTCTGCTTTCTGCCAATTCTGTATCCATGCTGCCACCATCCCTTTAATTGGCGGCCGTCCCGTCAGCCGCCCAGACCCCACGCTCTGGAACATAACGTAAGAAATAGGAGCAGGAATAGGCCACTTGGCCCCTCGAGCCTGCTCCGCCATTCAATAAGATCATTCCCTCCCTAAAGCTCTCCGCCTCCCTCCTCCTTTAAGACGCTCCTTTAAAACCTACCTCTTTGACCAAGCCTTTGGTCACCTGTCCCACTATCTGTGTAGCTCCATGTCGAATATATGTTTGATTTTGCTCCCGTGAAGCGTTTTGGGAGTACTGCGTACAGTTTTGGTCTCCTTATTTAAGGAAGGATATACTTGCATTGGAGGCAGTTCAGAGAAGGTTCACGAGGTTGATTCCGGAGATGAGGGGGTTGACTTCTGAAGAAAGGTTGAGCAGGCTGGGCCTATACTCAGTGGAGTTTAGAAGAATGAGAGGTGATCTTATTGAAACATATAAGATACTGAGGGGACTCGACAATGTGGATGCAGAGAGGATGTTTCCCCTCGTGGGGAAATCCAGAACTCTGGGGCACAGTTTCAGAATAAAGGGTCGCCCTTTTAGAACTGAGATGAGGAGGAATTTCTTCTCAGAGGGTCGTAAATCTGTGGAATTTTCTGCCCCAGAGAGCCGTGGGGAGCGGGGAGGGAAGTGGCTTTGAGCCCAAGATCAGCCATGATCTTATTGAATGGCGGAGCAGGCTCGAGGGGCCAAGTGGCCTACTCCTGCTCCTATTTCTTATGTTCTTGTGTTTTACTACTTTAAAGGCGCTGTATAAATGCAAGTTGTTCTCTTTGCTTCTTCCTGGGCGGTGCTAGTGTGCATTGATTTTAGTGCCGGATTAACAATGAGGAATTATCGCAGGACAGGAAAAAAGAAGGCAGAAAGAAAGACTTGCATTTCTATAGCGCGTTTCAAAGCGCTTTACAGCCAATGAAGTACTTTTTGAAGTGTAGTCGCGGTTGTAATGTAGGAAACGCGGCAGCCAATTTGCGCACAGCGAGCTCCCACAGACAGCAAATGTGATCATGACCATTATTTCCTTTTTCCGGATCTTTGTAGATGAGGAAGTGGTGGTGGCGACCACGCGTATCGAGACCATGCTGGAAGACACTGCTGTGGCCGTTCACCCGCAGGACCCCAGATACCAGGTAACCCCCAAACACGCGGGGCGCTTGGACCCTGCGAGCGAGCTTTCGGATCAGCATGACCTACCTGAACCACGACGTTTCGAGCCTCTGACCTGGCCTGGGCATCCACTCTCGCAGTGCTTACTTAACGTCAGTTAGACTTGTAGCCTTAAAGGGAACGCACCAACACTTCAGCCGCAGAATTATGCATTCTGTTTTGCATAGAATGTCGACATTATTAGATTATAGTGGAAGCTCTTGACTTACTGTGAACAGCGCCTTGTCGGTGTGACTGCATGCCAGTGTGTGAGTGTGTGTGTACACATCCTCAGCAATGATTGTGTTTCACCCTTCAGGACTCCCCAAGGGCTTCATCGCCAATGTATCACCACTGAATGTTTCATCTCTATACCTTGTCACTGGCCTACTACGTCCGAGGGATCAACTCCCTCCTTGGCCTTCCCACCTCCGTCTCCCAATTCCAATCGAAACTGGGAGGAGGGGGTGCGGGGGAGAAGCAAAAAACCTTTTCCCTTGTTGGTGAAATTTCTAATGTCCAAAATAAGGTTTTAAACAAAATGATATATTTCACCAGTAACTAATGGTCTTTTGTGAGGAAGGAGCTTCTTTCAAGCTTGTCTTTTGAAGGCCTTGGCATCTACACAAAGCCTGGGCTCTAATTTAATTTCTTTCCACATAGTTTCAATGAATCGCACAGCACAGGAGGAGGTCTTTCGGCCCATCGTGCCTGTGCCGGCTCTTTGAAAGAACTGTCCAATTAGACCCACTCCCCCCTGCTCTTTCCCCATAGCCTTGCAAATTTTCCTTTTCAAATATTTATCTAATTTGCTTTTGAAAGTGACTATTGAATCTGCTTCCACCGCCCTTACAGGCAGCACGTTCCAGATCATCATAACTTGCTGTGTTTTTAAAAAAAAAAAAAAAAAAAAAAAAAAAAATTTAAAAAAATTATCATCTCCCCCTCTGGTTCTTTTGCCAATGACCTTAAATCTGTGTCCTCTGGTTAACGACCCTCTGGCCATTGGAAACAGTTTCTCCTTATTTACCCTGTCAAAACCATTGATGATTTGGACTGTTAGTCGAATGGTCAGACCTTGTGGCGTGGACAGTGCGGAGTCACTGCATGGTTGGAGGGAGAATGGTGTTTTCGGTGGTTTCAACCCAACTCACTTAGTCCCTTAAATCAATCTTAGTTGAATAAGCAGATAATTGTTTTGCTTTTATTCCTTCTAGAATCTGAAAGGAAAGTTTGTCGTCCATCCTTTGTGACTGGAAAATGGCCATTGTCTTCGACGAGTTTGTGGACATGGACTTTGGAACAGGTAAGGTGCCCAATGTCCCACTTACTTTTGTTTGCCTATTTTTAAACCGAATGAAATAATTTGCATTTATATAGTGCCTTTCACAACCTCAGGATGTCCCAAAGCGCTTTACAGCCAATGAAGTACTTTTTTGAAGTGTAGTCACTGTTGTAATGTAAGAAACGCGGCAGCCAATTTGCGCACAGTAAGCTCCCACAAACCGCAATGAGATAATGACCAGGTAATCTGTTTGTGATGTTACATAGAATGTACAGCACAGAAACAGGCCATTCAGCCCAACTGGTCCATGCTGGTGTTTGTGCTCCACGGGAGCCTCCCCCCACCCCTCTTCATCTACCCCATCAACATAACCGTCTATTCCTTCATCCCTCATGTACTTATCTAGCTTCCCCTTAAATGCGTCTATGCTATTCACCTCGACTGCTCCCTATGGTAGCGAGTTCCACATTCTCACCACTCTCTGCGTAAAGAAAATTCTCCTGAATTCCCTATTGGATTTATTAGTGACTGTCTAGTGAGACCACAGCTTGAGTATTGTGTGCAGTTTTGGTCGCCTTATCTGAGGAAGGATGTTCTTGCCATGGAGGGAGTGCAGCGAAGATTCACCAGACTGATACCTGGGATGGCAGGAATGACGTATGAGGAGAGATTGGGTCGATTGGGCTTATACTCGCTGGAGTTTAGAAGAATGAGGGGATCTTATTGAAACTTATAAAATTCTAACAGGACTAGACAGACTAGATGCAGGAAGGATGTTCCCGATGGCGGGGGAGTCCAGAACCAGGGGTCACAGTCTAAGGATAAAGGGTAAGCCATTTAGGACAGAGATGAGGAGGAATTTCTTCACCCAGAGAGTGGTGAACCTGTGGCATTCTCTACCACAGAAGGCAGTAGAGGCCAATTCATTAAATATATTCAAGAAGGAGTTAGATATATTTCTTAAGGCTAAAGGGATCAATGGATATGGGGAGAAGGCAGGGACAGGGTACTGAATTTGGATGATCAGCCATGATCTCATTGAATGGCGGAGCAGGCTCGAGGGGCCGAATGGCCTACTCCTGCTCCTATCTTCTATGTTTCTATGTCTGTCTGATATTTATGGGCCCTAGTTATGGATTCCCATAGAAGCGGAAATATATTCTCTACATCTCCCATATCGAACCCTTCATAATCTTAATGACCTCTCTCAGGTCACCCCCTCAGTCTTCTCTTTTCGAAATTGGTTGAGGGATAAATATTGGCCAGGACACAGGTAAGAAATACGCCCACCTGAGAGGGCAGACAGGGCATCGGTTGAACGTCTCATCGAAAGACGGTACCTCTGACAGTGCAGAGTTCCCTCAGTACATCACTGGGAGTGTCGGCCTAGATTATGGGCGCAATTCTCTGGAGTGGGGACTTGAATCCACGACCCAAAGGCGGTGAATCCTTTTGTCCTACTGGTATATCCCGAGATATCAGGACGTGCCTGCTGAGAATTGTAGCCAGGCAGCTTTCAAAAGTTTTTAACGTTAATCTCTTTTAGGTGCTGTAAAGATCACCCCAGCTCACGACCAGAATGATTGAGGTGGGGATGAGACACAACCTTGTGTTCGTAAACATCATGGATGATAATGGCTTTCTCATCAATGTCCCTGAGCCTTTCTTGGTAAGTGTTTAATTATTTTTCCCCGCTCGTATATTTCAGCTCGCAGCCATGAGGGATGTTAGCACTGTGAACAGCTCCGTCTGACACTGTCCCATCAAACACTCCCAGGGCAGGTACAGCACAGGTTAGATACAGAGTAAAGCTCCCTCTACACTGTCCCATCAAACACTCCCGGGGCAGGTACAGCACAGGTTAGATACAGAGTAAAGCTCCCTCTACACTGCCCCATCAAACACTCCCGGGGCAGGTACAGCACAGGTTAGATACAGAGTAAAGCTCCATCTGCACTGTCGCATCATATGCTCCCAGGGCAGGTATATTACAGGGTTAGAAACCAGGTAAAACTTCCTCTGCACTGTACCATTAAACACTACCAGGGCAGGTACATCACAGGGTTAGATACAGAGTAAAGCTCCCTCTACACTGTCCCATCACCAGGGCAGGTACAGCACGGGTTAGATAGAGTAAAGCTCCATCTACACTATCCCATCATACACTCCCAGGGCAGGTATATTATGGGGTTAGAAACAAGGTAAAACTTTCTCTACACTGTCCCATTAATCTTTCCCAAGGCAAGTACAGTATGGGTTAGATGCAGAGTAAAGCTCCCTCTACACTGTCCCATGAAACACTCCCAGGGCAGGTACAGCATGGGTTAGATACGGAGTAAAGCTCCCTCTACACTGTCCCATCAAACACTCCCAGGGCAGGTATATTATGGAGTTAGAAACAAGGTAAAACTTCCTCTGCACTGTCCCATCAAACACTCCCAGGGCAGGTACATCACGGGGTTAGATACAGGATAAAGTTCCCTCTACACTGTCCCATCAAACACTCCCGGGGCAGGTACAGAACGGGTTAGATGCAGAGTAAAGCTCCCGCTACACTGTCCTACAGTCCCAGGGCAGGTACAGCATGGGTTAGATACAGAGTAAAGCTCCCTCTTCACTGCCCCATCATACACTCCCAGGTCAAGGACTGCACGAGTTAGATACAGAGTAACGCTCACTCTGTACTGTCCCATCAAACACGCCCAGGGCAGGAGCAGCACGGGTTAGATACAGAGTAAAGCTCCGTCTACACTGTTCCATCAAACGGTCCCAGGATAGGTACAGCATGGAATAGATACAGAGTAAAGTTCCATCTCATTGAAACTTATAAAATTCTGACAGGACTGGACAGACTAGATGCAGGAAGGATGTTCCCGATGGTCAGGGAGTCCAGAACCAGGGGTCACAGTCTTAAGGATAAGGGGTAGGCCATTTAGGACAGAAATGAGGAGGAATTTCTTCACCCAGAGAGTGGTGAACCTGTGGAATTCTCTACCACAGAAGGCAGTAGACGCCAATTCATGAAATATATTCAAGGAGTTGGATATATTTCTTAAGGCTAAAGGGATCAAGGGGTAAGGGGAGAAATCGGGGACTGGGTACTGAATTTGGATGATCAGCCATGATCGCATTGAATGGTGGAGCATGCTCGAGGGGCCAAATGGCCTACTCCTCCTATCTTCTATATTTCTATGTTTCTACACTATCCCCATCTCAAGGGCAGGTCTAGCACGGGTTAGATGCAGAGTAAAGGTCGCTCTACACTGTCCCATCATACACTTCCAGGGCAAGGACAGCACTAGTTAGATACAGAATAAATCTCCCTCCACACTGTCCCATCACCCACTCCCAGATACAGCATGGGTTAGATACGGTGTAAAGCTCACTCTACACTGTCCCCATCACCGGGGTAGGCACAGCACGGGTTAGATGCAGAGTAATGCTCCCTCTACACTGTCGCATCAAACACACCCAGGACAAGTACAGGATGGGTTCGATGCAGACTAAAGCTCCATCTACACTGTCTCATCATACACTCCCAGGGCAGGTACATTACGGGGTTAGATACAGAGTAAAGCTCCCTTTACTCTGTCCCCATCACCAGGGCTGGTACAACACGGGGTTAGATACAGGGTAAAGCTCCCTCTACACTGCCCCCATCACCAGGGCAGAAGCAGCACGGGTTAGATACAGAGTAAAGCTCCCTCTACACTGTCCCCATCAAATACTCCCAGGGCAGGTACAGCACGCGTTAGCCACCGTCCTTTGGATTGGGGATGGAGCAGAGTGACAGGTTTCCTCGACCGGGGCTATCTGCTGAGCCAGCGATAGTCATGAACTGTGTGCCCTTTGTTTATTGCTGTTTTGTTCCCACTTTGTGCAGGGAATGAAGAGGTTCGATGCCCGTAAAGTGGTGCTGGAAGCCTTGAAACTAAAAGGTCTCTTCAAGGAGGTGAAGGACAATCCTATGGTGGTGCCAGTCTGCAGGTATGGACTAGAGACCTAGGCCTTTTTTTTAATAATAATAATAATTCAACTTTATTGTCATTGCACAAGTACATGGACAACGAAATGTGATCTTGCAAGCTCCCATGACTGGGAGAAGCAAAGCCGCTGCGTCGGTGCGCGCCACCATTCCATTTCCACCATTCCCCCTGTCCGACAATCTTCAGCCCAACGCCCGGGCCTGCTCACCAGCCGCTCCTCCTTCCGTGACCTTCTCACCAACCGCCCCTCCTCGGGGCTCCTTCCGTGACCTCCTGCACCTGGTCTTCCCTGATGGTCACCCCTCCAGGTACTAACCAGGCCTGGCTCTGCTTAGCTTCCAAGCCTTGCCAGTGACCCTGTCCCTAGTCCCAGGAACAGGTGGAACAGTTCAGAAACAGTAAAATTATAAAGCAAATGGCCCAGAAATTTGGGTCGGGGGCTTCCCGCGCGCGGGTGCAGTCCCCCGACTTGCACTTACCTTCCGCGCCAGCCGTTGAGCTGTGGGCCCGTGTGGAATTCCGATCCTTGGCCTGCTCCAACTGCCGGTGCGCAGTGCTTGCGTATCCCAGGGGCGCAGTTAGTTCGATGCGTCCCCTGGGATCACGTGGGCCATGGGGAGCCAATCGGAGCAGGGAAATGCCCATTCATAAGTTTGACAGGAAGGGCTGTCAAAACTTATAAATACTACGGGCCCCAAAACATCACTAAATCTTCAAATACATTTTTAAAAGTGATTTAAAAAAAAATAAACTATAAATTACATGAAATAACTTTTAAACAATAATTTAAATTTTTGAAAAAAGTAATTTTATTTTCTAACTGGGCTAAAAATAAACTTACCTTTCTTTAAGTATTTAAAAATAATAAACCTGTGGGGGAAAAAATGTTTTAATTTTAACTAATTCACCACTTACCTTGTAAAAAGCAGGCCTTACGCCTACTTTTTAAATGTCTAACTCCTGCAGACTTGCCCTCCCGGAGAAACCTGCAAAAAAAACGTAAGTTCGATGCGCCCACGCAGCCTCTCCTGCGCACGTGTTCCACCTCTTAACCCCTTCTTCCAGGGGAACGGAAGTGCCGATTTCCCGCGCATGTGCAGTGCATGCAGGAAACCGGTACTTCCATTGGGCCTACGGGTGAGTACCCCGTGCGTACTCACCCGTGGAGACCCGAATTTCTGGCCCAATGTCTCTGTAGATTGTGAGGCAAGACATATCGTGGCTGTGCTTGTGTGTGAGTGTGCGTTTCACTTTTAATTATTGAGAAGTCAAAGGACTGATGCTGTAAAGACGTCGAGGTAAATTGGAAAGTCGTGATTAGGTGACGGCCAGGATTTGGGATTTTAAAAGCCCGCAGGCTGGATAAGCTGAGGGAGAAGGGTTCCCTGGCCTCAACCATATCAATTACTGGAGAATAATGATCCCGTTAAGCTGCGCGACCGCGCGGCGGTCTGGAGATACCGCGCAGTCCGCTTGCTGGCTTCACAACGGAAAATGTGAGGAAATTTGAATGGGCCGGGCAGCCCCTTAAAGGGACTGCGCAGCCCCTTAAAGGGACCACGCAGCCAAAAACAAGTTTGAGGGAGCGTTGCTGGAGAGTCGCTTGCTCCCTAGTCCCATCAGTCGAAGAACACCTGTACTGGTTGATAAAGCCGCCTTTTTTTCTTCTCCAAGGATGCAATTTGATTTATTTTAATGGGTGTTTTTTTTTCTTTTTAATTTTGTTTGGACGCCCCACTTTGAGCTGTTTTCTCCAAACTCTTCAAAAGCCCGATTTCCTTCTGTGAAAGAAGGCGCATGGTCATGCAGCCTAGGTGTCCCTTCTGTTCGCTCTGGGTTTGCCTCAGTCCGCTGTAGCGTGGTGAGCTGGTTAGCCATCTTCCTAGGAGGCGGGTAGCTGTCCCGCGCTGGTTCCCGTCTCCTTGGAGGCGGGAAGGGATTAAAGCCTATTAACTGCCTGCTAACAGGTAGTTAACAGGCAGGAAATAGGATGATCCCCTTTTTGCCCTCAAGTGTGCGGGCTTCCCGAAGGCTCCAAAACCCGCCAGCTCAGCGAGGCGAGTAGTGGGTCTGCGGGGGTCAGAGGGGTGCAAAAGTGTGGTGTGAAGGTAAGTGATGGGTGCAAGAGTGTAGAGGTGAGTATCTGAGGTAAGTGCAAAGTGTTAGTAAAAGTGTACTTACCTTTGTTTCTTCCTGCAGGCTTCAGTCGGTTTGTATGTGGAGAGTCTCGGACCTCCGTGTTGCAGATGAGAGATGGCCGTTGCATTCTCAGATGCAACAACCATCTCATTTCTGTAAAAGAAAGAAGGTTGATGAGGTCTTGAATGCAAGGCACCTCATCAAACTACAGAGAATGTCACTGACCGCTTCACAGAGCTGTCAAACGATGACAATTCATCTGTCAAAATTGACAGATGAAACGTCATACGTTGATTCTCTTTGTAACCGGCTTTCCCTTAATTGGCCTGCTAAGCCCGCTGGGTGGGCTTAACAAGGTCAATCAAGGGAAAATAGCGTGGGTTGGCCGGAAGTTTTTGGAGGCGTGACTGAAACCCGACAAGTGGGAGTCCCACCTCCAAAAGCTCCCCATTGAGAAAATCACCCCCCAAGTATATATCCAATTCCCTTTTGAAAGTTAATATTGAATTTGCTTCCACCACCCATTCAGGCAGGACATTCCAGATCAGAACTGAGTTCGGGGAGATGGTGCAGTCAGTCTTGGTTTCAACACAAGTGAGAAAGGGGTGTAAGGCCGTGTAGTTGGAGTTTAGGAACGACGGGAGAAAACTTGGAGCCAGGGCCACGGGTGTAGCGATAGAAGAGATGGTGAGGTCCTGAGTGAAATAATGAGGGAGAGAATGGGAATGAAAGGGTCAGAAGTGAGATGAGCTGCTTCTTGCAAGCTGCCAGGAGTGTGACAGAGGTGCTGGGATGTACGCACAGCAAGCGAGCAAATGAAAAACTTAGTCTCTTCCTTTTCAGTTGCTCCAAGGACATCGTGGAACCCCTGTTGAAGCCTCAGTGGTACGTGCGCTGCAATGAAATGGTGAAAATGGCGGCTGATGTGGTGCGGAATGGAGATCTGAAGATTGTCCCTGAGACTCACCTCAAGACGTCGTTTAATTGGATGGACAACATCAGGTACGCACCGAGTAGATTAATCCAAATTACATAGGTTTGGGTGCCAGAGATACGTCAACTTGTCGGTTTTATTAATATCATCGGAAAGTACAAGTGAGTTATATAACTATATATACTTACCAGTAGGATATCTCAGGTCAACCTTTAACTCTAATTCCAGTCCAGGCGAGTTCTCAGCACGGAATTCCAAGGAATTACTGAGTGAGCCTATTTATAATACCTGGATGGCCAATGTCGGGTGACTCGCTCTAAATCTATCAATTCTGAGATTATTGTCGTGATCTTTAAATGGAGTACGTTACTTTACCAATAGATGGCAATGTCACACAATACTCCATTCTTACTGGGATGTGTGCTTTATGTGGATAAGGAAATTTTGCATGCTTATCAATATCACACCATAACACAAATGATAACAGCTGAAACATAGACATCTTACATAGAATTAACAGCACAGAAACAGGCCATTCGTCCCAACTAGTCTGTGCTGGTGCTTGTACTCCACACGCGTCTCCTCGCAACCCCGTTAGCTCCAAACTAGCTATATTTCTTACACATACCCTTTCATTCTTCATGGGATGAGAGGACTGTCCTACGAGGAGAGATTGAGTAGACTAGGCCTATACTCTCTGGAGTTTAGAAGAATGAGAGGTGATCCCATTGAAACATACAAAATTCTGAAGGGGATTGACAGGGTAGCTACTGAGAGGTTGTTTCCCCTGGCTGGAGTGTCTAGAATTAGGGGGCATAGTCTCAGGATAAGGGGTTGGCCATTTAAGACCGAGATGAGTAGAAATGACTTCACTCAGAGGGTTGTGAATCTTTGGAATTCTCTGCCCCAGAGGGCTGTGGATGCTCAGTTGTTGAGTATATTCAAGGTGGAGATAGATTTTTGGACTCCAGGGAAATCAAGTGATATGGGGATAGGGTGGGAAAGTGGAGTTGAGGTCAAAGATCAGCCATGATCTTATTGAATGGCGGAGCAGGCTCAAGTGGCCGACTCCTGCTCCTAATTCTTATGCTCTTAATAAATTGCATTAATCTGACACATACGAATTAGGAGCAGGAGTAGGCCACTCGGCCCCTCGAGCCTACTCCGTCATTCAGTGGGATCATGGCTGATCTGATTACTCCACATTCCCGCCTACCCCCGATAACCTTTCACCCCCTTGCTTATCAAGAATCTATCTACCTCTACCATAAAACTATTCAAAGACTGCTTCCACCACCCTCCGAGGAAGGGAGTTCCAAAGACTCACGACCCTCTGAGGAAAAAATTGCTCCTCATCTCTGTCTTAAATGGGCGACCCCTTATTTTTAAACAGTGACACCAAGTTCTAGATTCTCCCACAAGACGAAACATCCTCTCCACATCCACCCTGTCCAAGCCCCTCAGGATCTTATGTTTCAATCAAGTCACCTCTTACTCTTCTAAACTCCAGCGGATACAAGCCTAGCCTGTCCAACCTTTCCTCATAGGACAACCCGCCCATTCCTGGTATTAGTCCAGTAAACCTTCTCTGAACTGCTTCCAACGCATTTACATCCTTCCTTAAATAAGGAGACCAATACTGTACACAGTACTCCAGATGTGGCCTCACCAATGCCCTGTGTAACTGAAGCATAACCTCCCTACTTTTGTATTCAATTCCCCTCGCAATAAACAATAACATTCTATTAGCTTTCCTAATTACTTGCTGTACCTGCATGCTAACCTTTTGCAATTCATGCACTAGGACACCCAGATCCCTCTGCATCTCAGAGCTCTGCAATCTCTCACCTCCTGCTTAGTTGGCATTCATTCCCCTTGCGGACTCCGAGCAACTTAATCTAAACCATGTGTTCGCCTCTGCCACACACGATACATTTTCATCATACAAAGATATTAACACTGACTTTTGTCCTATGATACTTTGTGCGTCGGCGGGAACTCAGCGGCAGCAGCGGGGCTATAAAAGGCTCCAGAGACCAGGTAAGGCCTCACAGCATCGGCGGGTGTTTCAACGGCAGCAGCGGGGCTATAAAAGTCCCAGAGACCAGGTAAGGCCTAAGTGCGTCGGCGGGAATCTCGAGCGGCAGAGCGGGGCTATAAAAGGCCCCAGAGACCAGGTAAGGCCTACCAGTCTACAGTCTGGGAACTCGGAGGGAAGGAGAGAGGTAAAAAGTTATCCAAGTGTGACGTCACCAGAAAGCGGGTAAGTGATTGGTTGGTAAGTATTTCTCCCTTTTTAAGCTTAAATCTCTTTGGTTTATAGTTTCTAAGGTGTGATATTCACCATCTAGAATCGGATAAGAGGGTATTTAAGAATAATATTAATAAATTTAATTAATTACATAGAATGGGAGATCAGATGATGTGTTACTGCTGCAATATGTGGGAGCTGGTGGACACCATTGATGCTCACGGTGATCACATTTGCAGTAAGTGTTGGCTGCTCGAGGAACTCCGGCTCCGTGTTGAAGAGCTGGAGTCCGAGCTTCAAACACTGAGACACACCAGGGAGGGGGAGAGTTACCTGGACTCTGTATCACGAGGTATTCACACCAATTAGATTAATTAATTCAGATGTAGTCCGTGGCCAGGGTCAGGATGGTGTGACTAGAAGTGAGGCAGGTACAGGGATCCAGGAGGTAGTGTTGGAGGAGCCGCAGCCCTTGCACATGTCCAACAGGTTCGAGGCTCTTACTCCCTGTGAGGATGGGAACAGGGACTGCGGGGAGGATGAGCAACCTGGCCACAGCACTGTGGAGCGGGGGGCCATTCAAGTGGGGGGAGTTAAAAGAAATGTTGTAGTGGTAGGGGATCGTATCGTTAGGGGGATAGATAGAGTTCTTTGCAGCCGAGAGCGAGAGTCCCGAAGGCTGTGTTGCCTGCCCGGTGCCAGGGTTAAGGACATCTCCTCTGGACTGGAGAGAAACTTGGAGTGGGAGGGGGAGGATCCAGTTGTCGTGGTCCATGTTGGTACCAACGACATAGATAGGACAAGGAAGGAGGTTCTGCTGAGGGAGTTTGAGCAGCTAGGGGTCAAATTAAAAAACAGAACCACAAGGGTAATAAGAGCCACAAGCGAATTTGGCTAGGACAAATAAAATTAGAGAGTTAAATGCGTGGCTCAAAGACTGGTGTGGGAGAAATGGGTTTTGCTTCCTGGGACACTGGCACCAGTGCTGGGGCAGGAGGGAGCTGTTCCGTTGGGACGGGCTTCACTTGGCCAGTGCTGGGACTAGAGTCCTGGCGGATCATATAACTAGGGCTGTAGAGAGGGCTTTAAACTAACTAGTGGGGGGGAGGTTCCTAGAGAGCAAATAATAAAAATGACAACAGAGAAGGTCATAGACTTAGGTAGCAGTGGGGAAATTAAAAACCAGAGCGTGTCAGGAAGGGGCAGAAGGTATGGAGTAAAAGGTAAAGTAATAAAAAGGGCAAAAGCAGGAACTAAGTGTCACAAAACATCTTTGAAAGTTCTCTATCTGAATGCACGTAGCATTCGTAACAAAATAGACGAGTTAATGGCACAAATAACTACATATGGGTATGATCTTGTGGCCATTACAGAAACATGGCTGCAAGGTGACAATGCCTGGGAATTAAGCATACCAGGTTATTTAACGATCAGGAAGGACAGGCAGAAAGGAAGGGGAGGTGGGGTGGCTATGGTAATAAAGGAAGGAATCACTGTAATACAGAGAAATGATATTGGGTCAAAAGATCAGGATAATGAAACAGTTTGGGTGGAGATAAGGAATAATAAGGGGAAAAAAACACTACTGGGCGTAGTCTATAGGCCTCCGAACAGTTGCAACTATGTTGGACGGAGTATCAATCAGGAAATAGTTGAGGCTTGTAATAAGGGAACATCTATAATTATGGGGGATTTTAACTATCATATTAATTGGACAAATCAAATTGGGCAGGGCTGCCTTGAGGATGAGTTCATTGAGTGTATTAGGGATGGGTTTCTTGAGCAGTATGTAACTGAACTGACCAGGGGGCAAGCAACCTTAGATCTGGTCCTGTGTAACGAGACAGGATTAATTAAAAATGTCCTAGTAAAGGATCCCCTTGGAATGAGTGACCATAACATGGTTGAATTCCATATTCAATTAGAGGGTGAGAAGGTTGGATCTCAAACAAGCATGCTAAGCTTGAATAAAGGAGACTATGAAGGTATGAGAGCGGAATTGAGTAGAGTGGATTGGGAAAATAGATTAAAGTGTAAGACGATACATGATCAGTGGTGTACATTTAAGGAGTTATTTTACAACTTCCAAAAAAAATATACTCCACTGAGAAGAAAAGGGTGTAAAAGAAAAGACAGCCATCCGTGGCTAAGTAAAGAAATTAAGGATAGTATTCGACTAAAAACAAGGGCATATAAGGTAGCCAAATCTAGTGGGAGGATAGAAGATTGGGAAAACTTTAAAAGACAGCAAAAAATAACAAAATTATTGATTAAGAAAGGGAAGATAGATTATGAAAGTAAATTAGCAAAAAATATAAAAACAGATAGTAAGAGTTTTTATAGTTATATAAAAAGAAAAAGGGTGGCTAAAGTAAATGTTGGTCCCTGAGAGGATGAGACCGGGAAATTAATGGTGGGAAATATGGAGATGGCAAAAACACTGAATGAATATTTTATATCAGTCTTTACAGTAGAAGACACTAAGAATATCCCAACACTGGACAAACAGGGGGCTATAGGGGGGGAGGAGCTAAACACGATCAAAATCACTAAGGAAGTGGTACTTGGTAAAATAATGGGACTCAAGGCGGATAAATCACCTTGACCTGATGGCTTACATCCTAGGGTCTTGAGGGAAGTGGCGGTAGGGATTGTGGATGCATTGGTAATTTTCCAAAACTCCCTGGACTCAGCAAAGGTCCCGGCAGACTGGAAAACTGCTAATGTAACACCCTTATTTAAAAAGGGCAGTAGACAGAAGGCTGGAAACTATAGACCGGTTAGCCTAACCTCTGTGGTAGGTAAAATTTTGGACAGTAACAGGACATTTGGATAATCATAATTTAATAGGACAAAGTCAGCATGGTTTTATGAAGGGGAAGTCATGTTTGACAAATTTGCTGGAGTTCTTTGAGGAAGTAACATATAGGGTGGATAAAGGGGAACCAGTGGACATAGTGTATTTAGACTTCCAAAAGGCATTTGACAAGGTGCCACACAAGATTATTGCTTAAGATAAAAAATCATGGGATTGGGGGTAATATTCTGGCATGGATAGAGGACTGGCTATTTAACAGAAGGCAGAGAGTTGGGATAAATGGTTCATTCTCAGACTGGCAATCAGTAACTAGTGGTGTTCTGCAGTGGTCAGTGCTGGGTCCCCAGCTCTTTACAATCTATATTAACGATTTGGAGGAGGGGACCGAGTGTAACATATCAAAGTTTGCAGATGATACTAAGATGGGAGGGAAAGTAGTGAGTGAGGAGGACATAAAAAACCTGCAAGGGGACATAGACAGGCTAAGTAGATGGGCAGAGATTTGGCAGATGGAATACAATACTGGAAAGTGTGAGGTTATGCACTTTGGCAGGAAAAATCGTAGAGCAAGTTATTATCTTAATGGCAAGAAACTGGAAAGTACTGAAGTACAAAGGGATCTGGGGGTCCTGGTGCACGAAACTCAAAAGGTTAGTATGCAGGTGCAGCAAGTGATTAAGCAGGCCAATGGAATGTTGGCTTTCATTGCTAGGGGGATAGAATATAAAAATAGGGAGGTATTGCTTCAGTTGTACAAGGTATTGGTGAGACCGCACCTGGAATACCGCGTACAGTTTTGGTGTCCATACTTAAGAAAGGACATACTTGCTCTCGAGTCAGTACAAAGAAGGTTCACTCGGTTAATCCCGGGGATGAGGGGATGGACATATGAGGAGAGGTTGAGTAGATTGGGACTCTACTCATTGGAGTTCAGAAGAATGAGAGGCGATCTTATTGAAACATCTAAGATTGTGAAGGGGTTGGATCGGGTGGATGCAGGGAAGATGTTCCCGATGATGGGTGAAACTAGAACTAGGGGGCATAGTCTTAGAATAAGGGGCTGCTCTTTCAAAACTGAGATGAGGAGGAACTACTTCACTCAGAGGGTGGTAGGTCCATGGAATATGCTGCCCCAAAAAGCTGTAGAAGCTACATCATTACATAAATTTAAAACAGAAATAGACAGTTTGCTAGAAGTAAAGGGAATTAAGGGTTACAGGGAGCGGGCAGGAATTTGGACATGAGTCTAGGTTCGGATCGGTCATGGCCCTGTGGGTAGCGGAGCGGGCCCAGGGGCCGTGTAGCCTGATCCTGCTCCTATTTCGTGTGTCTAATTCTGTTAGATTCAGGAGCTGGTTCTGTGATAGTGGATTGGCGGTTAGGATCAGATCAGCCATGATCTTATTGAATGGCGGAGCAGGCTCGAGGGGCCGATTGGCCTACTCCTCCTATTTCTTATGTTCTTATGTACTTTTCCTATCACATTATACACTAGCCGACACACAGTGCGCTCAGCAATGTTAGGAGGAGCTGAGCCACCCCTGTAGATATGAGTTGACGGGGAAACAATTTGTTTGGTTGACGCGCCGGTCAGACTGAATTCCGGGGCTTCCCCCGATGCCTGTGCGGTGAAGCGTGCAGGTTAACGGTAGTGCGAAGCTGCACGGACCAGGGAGGACCCGGGTTCTCCATCCCTCACCTGCGCCGGGCTCACTCGAAGAAGGGTGAACCGGTCTGCCTCAGTAATTTTAAAGAAGGGGTTCATGGAATGGTACAGCACAGAAGGAGGCCGTTCAGCCCATCATGCCTGTGCCGGCTCTTTGAAAGAGCTATCCCATTAGTCCCACTCCTGCTCTTGCCCCATTAACCCTGCACATATTTCCTTTTCAGGTTTATTATCCAATTCCCTTTTTGAAAGTTACTATTGAATTGCTTCCACCGCCCTTTCAGGCAGTGTGTTCCAGATCACAACAACTCGCTGTGTAATAAAATGTCGTCTCCTCTCCCCCAATGGTTCTTTTGCCAATTACCTTGAATCTGTGTCCTCTGGTTACTGACCCTCCTGCCAGTGGAAATAGTTTCTCCTTATTTACTCTTAGCAAAGCCCTTCATAATTTTGAACACCTCTATTAAATCTCCCCTTAACCTTCTCTGCTCTAAGGAGAAAAATCCCAGTTTCTCCAGTCTCTTCACATAACTAAAGTCCCTCATCCCCTGTACCATTCTAGTAAATCACTTCTGCACCCTCTCCAAACCCTTGACATCCCTCCTTACGTGCGGTGCCCAGAATTGAACACAATACTCTAGCTGAGGCCTAACCAGTGTTTTATAAAGGTTTAGCATAACCTCCTTGCTGTTGTACGCTATTCCTTCTATTGATAAAGCCAAGGATCCCATATGCTTTTTTAACAGTCTTCTCAACTTGTTCTGCCGCCTTCAAAGATTTGTGTACATTCAGCCCCAGGGGTCTCTGTTCCTGCAGCCCCTTTAAAATTGTACCATTTAGTTCATATTGCCTCTCCTCATTCTTCCTGCAAAATGTATCACTTCACACTTCTCTGTGTCCGCCCATTTCACCCGTGTTGACGTCCGGGATCTTGTCTTCTCTGCAGGGACTGGTGCATTTCCCGGCAGCTGTGGTGGGGCCAGCGTACTTTGTGACCGTCGACGATCCCGCCGTCCCCATCGGAGAGGTAAGGCCCGCGGAAACGCTCGGCGTCCATGTTGGATTCTCCAAACTTCTTGCCTCTTCTGCTCGACTTGTGTACCGAGCTGCATGGTGCCTTCGAGCGCTGAACAGGGGCAGAGGAGGGCGCTGAAAAGGTTCAGGAAAGGGGCGAACTCCACGCGCTATTGGGGCAAGTGTTCCAAGAGCCTTTTAAAGGGAGAAGGGAAGCAGCGAGGCAGTAAGAGAAAGAAGGACTTGCATTTATATAGCGCCTTTCACGACCTCAATGCACTTTACAGCCAATGAATTACTTTGCAAAGTGTAGTCACTGTTGTAATGTAGGGAAACGCGGCAGCCAGTTTGTGCATAGCAAGCTCCCACAAACGACAATGTGATAAATGACCAGATAATCTGATGTTTCCACACTAGTATATTTCTGTAGTATATTCTCAATTCCTCTCATTCAGTGTTGTTTATTGAGAAGCCAAGATGAAGGGCACTGCGTTCGGTTCTGGGCACCCCACCTCAGGAAGCATATAGTGGCCTTGGAGGGGGTGCATAATAATAATACTGGGGCTAAAAGGGTTAAATTATGAGGACAGGTTGCACAGACCAGGCTTGTATTCCCTCGAGTATAGAAGATTAAGGGGTGAACTAATTGAGGTGTTTAAGATGATTAAAGGAGTTGATGGGGTCGATAGAGAGAGAAACTATTTCCTCTGGTGGTGTGAGTCCAGAATAAGGGGGCATAACCTTAAAATTAGAGCTAGGCTGTTCAGGGCTGATGTCAGGAAGCACTTCTTCAGATATTATTATCTGAATGGCAATAGATTGGGAGAAGGGGAAGTGCAACGAGACCTGGGTGTCCTTGTGCACCAGTCGCTGAAGGTAAGCATGCAGGTGCAGCAGGCGGTTAAGAAGGCAAATGGTATGTTGGCTTTCATAGCGAGAGGATTCGAGTATAGGAGCAAGGATGTCTTGCTGCAGTTGTACAGGGCCTTGGTGAGACCACACCTTGAGTATTGTGTGCCGTTTTGGTCGCCTTATCTGAGGAAGGATGTTCATGCCATGGAGGGAGTGCAGCGAAGATTCACCAGACTCCTACCTGGGATGGCAGGAATGACGTATGAGGAGAGATTGGGTCGATTGGGCTTATATTCACTAGAGTTTAGAAGAATCGGGATCTCAATGAAACTTATAAAATTCTAACAGGACTAGACAGACCAGATGCAGGAAGGATGTTCCCGATGGCCGGGGAGTCTAGAACCAGGGGTCACAGTCTAAAGATAAGGGGTAAGCCATTTAGGACAGAGATGAGGAGGAATTTCTTCACCCAGAGAGTGCTGAACCTGTGGCATTCTCTACCACAAGGCAGTTGAGGCCAATTCATTAAATATATTCAAGAAGGGGTTAGATATATTTCTTGAGGCTAAAGGGATCAAGGGATATGGGGAGAAAGCAGGGACAGGGTACTGAATTTGGATGATCAGCCATGATCTCATTAAATGGCGGAGCAGGCTCGAGGGGCTGAATGGCCTCCTCCTGCTCCTATGATGGTGGACTTTGCAGGTCATCTTAAAACACACCGTCTTTATCCATCTAGGGCGCAAACTGGAAGTACTGGGTGAGTGGCCGTACGGAGGAGATCGCCAGGCAGAAAGCAGCCAAGAAATTTTACATCTCTCCGGATCTTATCTCGCTCCGACAAGGTACGGGGGTAAGCTGTAGCGTCTGGCATCTCCTGTCCCCCGCCCTTCCCGACTCCCCCGGCAGATGGTTCGGTCCAGGTCAGGGGTCACGGGCCTCCACCTTGTTAGTTGTTCGCTTGCTGAATATCGGCTCCCGAAGTGACCTGTTTATTAAAGAACAGGCTGGGGAGACAAAAGTAACTTTCTCCTCGGACTGACCAAATGTGACGACGCCACAGGGTTCGGAGTGAAAATAACTTTTTTTAGACGAAAACAACTGAGGCTGGAAATGTACAGCCGGTCCATCGACAGGTGAAATAAGAAAGAAAGACTTGCATTTCTATAGCGCCTTTCACGACATCAGGACATCCCAAAACACTTTACAGCCAATGAATTAATGTTTGAAGTGGAGTCGCTGTTGTAATGTAAGAAACGCGGCAGCCAATTTGCACACAGCAAGCTCCCACAGACAGCAATGTGATGATGACCAAATAATCTGCTATTAGTGATTGAGGGATAAATATTGGTCCCAGGACACTGGGGTTCCACCCCCCCCCCACCCTGCTCTTCTTCGAAATAGTGCCAGGAGACCTTTTACGTCCACCCGAGAGGGCAGACGGGGCCTCGGTTTAATGTCTCATTTGAAAGACGACACCTCCGACAGTGCAGCGCTCCCTCGGCACGGCACTGGGACTGTCGGCCTAGATTTGTGTGCTCCAGTCTCTGGAGTGGGGACTTGAACCCACGACCTTCTGACTCAGGCGAGAGAGTGTTTCCCACTGAGCCACGGCTGACTTCCTCTTTCATGCCGAACCCATCAGCAGCTCTTTCTGAAACCCGAGTCTGCCCAACACTTGGACCACTGCCCCTGGACCAGACAAGACTCTTCGAGCACCTCTTGCACATTCCTGGACAGGATGTTCGTGGGCGACTCCTCACTTCTAGCCTCCTGCCTTTCTCTCTCCATTTGGAAGGTTAAGAGGTGATGTGATTGAGGTTTTCAGGATTTTGAAAGGAATTGACTGGGTAGCTAGAGAGAAACGTTTCTCCACTGGTGGGGGAGTCCAGGACAATGGAACGTAACCATAAAATCAGAGCCAGGCCATTCAGGAAAGAAGTTAGGAAACACTTCTTCATGCAAAGGGTGGTAGAAGTGTGGAACTCCCTCCCGCAAACAGCAGTAGATGCCAAGCTCAATTACTAATTTTAAATCCGAGATCGATAGATTTTTGCTCGCCAAGGGTATTAATGGCTATGGAGCCAAGGCAGGTAAATGGAGTTGAGATGCAGCTCACCCATCATGTTATCTAATGGCAGAACAGGCTCGAGGGGCTGGTTCCTGGGATGGTGGGGGGATTGTGCTATGAGGAGAGATTGAGTAGACTAGGCCTATATTCTCTGGAGTTTAGAAGAATGAGAGGTGATCACATTGAAACATACAAAATTCTTAGAGCTTGACAGGGTAGATGCAGGGAGGATGTTTCCCTTGGCTGGGGAGTCTAGAACCAGGGGTCACGGTCTCAGAATAAGGGGTCGGCCATTTAGGACGGAGATAAGGAGAAATTTCTTCACTCGGAGGGTGGTGAATCTTTGGAATTCTCTACCCCAGAGGGCTGTGGAGGCTCAGTCATTGAGTATATTCAAGACAGAGATCGATAGATTTTTGAATATTTAGGGAATCAAGGGATATGGGGATAGTGCAGGAAAGTGGAGATGAGGTAGAAGATCAGCCATGATCTTATTGAATGGTGGAGCAGGCTCGAAGGGCCAAATGGTCAACTCGTGCTCCTATTTCTTATGTTCTTAGGTTCATAGGAACAGGAACATTTCTTGCCTTTGTATTAATGTGGTCATTGCTTCTCTAAAATGTCTTCTCTTCCTTCTATGCCACCTGACATTTTCTTCCTCCTCTGTCTATCCTCACTGTGCTGAACTGATGACTCCTCTCTAACTCTAATTCTTTCCCAGGATCTGAAAATGGCGTGTCTCTTACTGCCTTCCGTTCTTTCTTCACAACTCCTCGCCCTCTTCAAAGAAAATATCCTTTTAAAAGCCAAGGCTTGGTGTCACCTGATTTCCTGATTTACCTCGTCTTTTCCCTTCCCCTTTTCCACCGCAGTGTTGCACCTCCTTTAGTTTCTGAATTTTAGAGAAATCCGGATAGTAGATAACCCTTGAGATCTGTTTGATTGTTAACGGCGTCCGTGTATGGCTGACGTGCTTTTTAAAGCTATTTCTAGAACCATAGAATGATACAGCACAGAAGGAGGCCATTTGGCCCATCGTGCCTGTACAGGCTCTTTGAACGAGCTCTCCAATTAGTCCCATTGCCTTGCCTTTTCCCCCCTGCCTTTGCAAATTTTTCCCCTTCAAGTATATTTTTCCCTTTCAAGTATTTAATTAACCCCCTTTTTTTGAAACAAATTTGTCTATTTTTGTACCGATTCCTTTCTCCAAGATTTACAAGAACTGAGAGGTTATAACTATCGGGAAAGACTGAACAGGCTAGAAAAGAGAAGGCCGAGAGGTGACCTAATAAAGGTCTTTAGAATTATGAAGGGGGTTCAATAGGGCAGATGTTTCCACTTGTGGGGGTGTCCAAAATGGGGATCATCATAAATATAAGACGGTCATTAATAAAACCAATAAGGAATTCAGGAGAAACACCTTTACCCAGAGAGCGGTGAGGGTGTGGAACCTGCGACCACAAGGAGTGATTGAGGCAAATAGCAGAGATGCGTTTAAGGGGAAGCTGGATAAGTATATGAGGGAGAACGGAATAGAAGGATGTGTTGATGGGGTGTGATGAAATAAGATGGGAGGAGGCTCGGGTGAAGCATGAACACCGTCATGGACCAGTTGCTGGTTAGGCCACAACTGGAGTATTGCGTCCAGTTCTGGTCACCACACTTTTTAGGAAGGATGTGAAGGCCCTTGAGAGGGTGCAGAGGAGATTTACCAGAATGGTTCCGGGGATGGGGAATCTTAGCTACAAGGATAGTTTTTCGAGAGACTGGTCCTGGCTCACATCAAAGCCAGTGTTCCCGCCTCTCTCGACCAACACCAGTTTGCCTATCGTGCAAACAGATCAACGGAGGATGCAATCACAACTGCTCTACACTCGGCACTGAATCACTTCGATGGTAAAGAGACCCACATCAGAATGCTGTTCATAGACTGCAGCTCAGAATTCAACACTATCGTCCCCAACAAGCTGGCCTCCAAACTCTTGGCCTGAACACTTCCCTCTGCAACTGGACCCTGGACTTCCTAACAAACAGACCCCAGTCTGTGAAATTAGGTAACCACACCTCCCCCTCCCCTCTTTTCCCCCCCCCTCCCCCCCCCCCCGTGACCCTGAACACGGGGGCCCCACAAGGATGTGTGCTGAGCCCCCACCTCTACTCCCTCTTCACCCACGACTGTGTGGCTGTTCATGGTTCCGACACCATCATCAAGTTTGCGGATGATACCACGGTAGTAGGCCAGATCACCAACAACGATGAGTCAGCCTACAGGGAGGAGGTCCAGCATCTCGTCAAGTGGTGCGCTGATAACAACCTGGCCCTTAACATCAAGAAAACCAAGGAAATCATTGTGGACTTCAGGAAGTCTAAAGGCGGAAGTCACACACCCATTCACATCCATGGGGCTGTGGTGGAAAGGGTGGACAGCTTTAAGTTCCTCGGAGTCCACATCACGGAAGACCTCTCCTGGTCCCTCAATACCTCCTCTCTGGTGAAGAAGGCCCAGCAGCGCCTATATTTCCTAAGGAGGCTGAAGGGATGTAACCTGTCACCCCTGATCATCTCTAACTTTTACCGCTGCACAATAGAGAGCATCCTGACGAACTGTATCACAGTATGGTATGGCAGCTGTAGCTACTATGACCGGAAAGCCCTGCAGCGGGTAGTCAAAACTGCCCAACGCATTACCGGCTACCGACCATGGAGCACATATACCAGAAACGCTGTTTACGGAGGTCACGGTCCATCATCAAAGACCCTACCCACCCCAGCCACAGTCTGTTCGCCCTCCTGCCATCTGGGAGATGCTACAGATGCATTCGCACCCGTACGACTAGATTTAGGAACAGCTTCTTTCCCAGGGCTGTCATCCTACTGAACTCCACAAATAAACTCTAAAGCCTGCACATCTGCCAATGCACTTTATTATTTGATTTGATTTTTGATTTGGAGAAGCGGGATTTGTTTTCATTAGAGCAAAGGAGGTTCAGGGGTGATTTCATAGAAGATAGGAGCAGGCGTCGGCCATTTGTTCCCTCAAGCCTGCTCCGCCATTTAATGAGATCATGGCTGATCATCCAAATTCAGTACCCTTTCCCTGCTTTCTCCCCATATCCCTTGATCCCTTTAGCCTTGAGAAATATATCTTATTCCTTCTTGAATATATTTAATGAATTGGCCTCAACTGCCTTCTGTGGTAGAGAATTCCACAGGTTCACCACTCTCTGGGTGAAGAAATTCCTCTTCATCCCTGTCCTAAATGGCTTACCCCTTATCCTTCGACTGTGACCCCTGGTTCTGGACTCCCCCCGCCATCGGGAACATGCTTCCTGCATCTAGTCTGTCTAGTCCTGTTAGAATTTTATAAGTTTCAATGAGATCCCCTCTCATTCTTCTAAAACTCTAGTGAATATAAGCCTAATCGACCCAATCTCTCCTCATACGTCATTCCTGCCATCCCAGGTATCAGTCTGGTGAATCTTCGCTGCACTCCCTCCATGGCAAGAACATCCTTCCTCAGATAAGGTGACCAAAACTGCACACAATACTCAAGGCGTGGTCTCACCAAGGCCCTGTACAACTGCAGGAAGACATCCTTACTCCTGTACTCGAATCCTCTCGCTACGAAGGCCAACTGTAAGATTTGCAAAATTTGAACATTATCCTATAAGGGTCTATTGGCAGAAAAGGCCTTGATTTTAAAGACTGTTTTAAAAGAAGCCCAGGAAAAGGGGGCACACAAAATGGCCACCAGACCCCGTGACCAGCTCTTTGGGACATTTTAAAATGGTTCTTGCAGTCCCCAGACAGCCTTTGTGGATTCAGCCCACAGCAAGTTCTGGAAGGCAGTTTCGGAGAAAACTAAACCAGACAGAGCCCCATACATATAGATTGGATGCAGATCGATCAGATCGGCCTGTAGATAAAGGCCATCTAAATGTTTACCCAGACAAAGGGGAACAGATTCAAGTTTGAAGGGGGACATTAAAGACAATGCAAGGTCATTCCAGACCAGAGATGGCAGTTACCGGCCATCCCGAAGATACTTTAAAAACAAAGACTACCCCGCTGTGCTACAAGCCCGCCAAAAGTTAAACAAAGACTAACCTTGATTTGGCGGGAGATAAGGGCCTCCATGGAAAAGTATAACTGGAGTCCCGGGGTAGCCATCGGTAGCTTGGTGGCTTTTTGGGGAGCTTTTAGCCATTGGAGAGCCAGTCGTTTCGAGAGATTGCTCGGGGGTCCGAAGAAGGCCTTTTCGGACTCGGAAGAAGAAGACGAGACCCGGGGTAGTTATCGGGAGATCATCGACAAAAACCCCGGGCCGTTGACGAGACGAGGAGAAAGTTGACGAGAAGAAGAGGAGACGAGTTGCCCTACAGAACGGGTAGCCAGCGTTGAATGCAGGAGCACGGAGAAATGGGGACTGTGACCACCATCGTGGTATGCGGGAGCACTGAAAAAAACAAACTGCCGGCGAAATGATGGTCAGCGCATCTTGCTGAAGAGAAGAAGCCATCAGCTTGAGCAGCCCGCTGCTCCTACAGCCCAATGACCACGTGGAGACAGGACGCCCGAGAGGACCAAAACGCAGACTTTCAAAACCCTATACTTTCTAATTGGATTGGTGAGCATGTTTCTGGCCCCTCGTAATGTAATCTAGCTAGGCTTAGGGTTGGGCATTTTGGGGATAATTAACAATGAGTTGTTGTCCCTCGATGTTCCGTGTGTTTCCCTATTTCATGATGAACCTTGTAAAGCATAATATGCCTGTAGATATGTTGGTTAGTACTGTATTATGAGTTTTTCCCTCCCACGTACCTTATTGGCTTATATTCAATTTTTCCTTTATGCAATAAAATTTCATTTTGTTTCATTAAACTTGGTCTATAGAGTATTCTCTGCATTGTAGTTCCTGCCTCAAAGTCCAGTGTATAGAACCTAAGGGGTGAGTGGGTCGAACCACTCGGTAAATTACTGTGCAAGAGAGCGAGGCCTCTAGAGTGTGGGAGAGAGACCTCGGCGATCGAAAACCCCTTACACAACATACCATTTGCCTTCTTAACCGCCTGCTGCACCTGCATGCTTACCTTCAGCGACTGGTACACAAGGACACCCAGGTCTCGTTGCACTTCCCCTTCTCCCAATCTATTGCCGTTCAGATAATAATCTGCCTTCCTGTTTTTTGCCACCAAAGTGGATAACCTCGCATTTATCCACATTATACTGCATCTGCCCAATCACCCAACCTGTCCCAATCATACTGGAATTTCTCGGCATCCTCCTCACAGCACGCACGCCCACCCAGCTTTGTGTCGTCTGCTAACTTGGAGACACTACATCTAGTTCCCTCGTCTAGTCATTAATATACATTGTGAATAGCTGGGGTTCTAGCACCGATCCCTGCGGTACCCCACTAGTCACTACCTGCCACTCGGAAAAAGACCCATTTATTCCAACTCTTTGCTTCCTGTCTGCCAACCAGTTCTCTATCCAAGTCAGTACCTTACCCCCAATCCCATGTGCTTTAACTTTACACGCTAATCTCTTATGCGGGAGCTTATCGAAAGCCTTCTGAAAGTCCAAATACACCACATCCACTGGTTCTCCCTTATCTATTCTACCAGTTACATCCTCAAAAAATTCCAGTAGATTAGTCAAGCACGATTTACCTTTTGTAAATCCATGTTGACTTTGTCCGATCCTGTCACTGTTTTCCAAGTGCTCTGCTATTACGTCTTTTATAATGGACTCTAGCATTTTCCCCACTACCGATGTCTATGAAAGGAGTTTGAGGAGTGATTTGATGGAGGTGCACAAGATTATGATGGGTTTGGATAGGCTAGATGGGGAAAGGCTGTTCCCACTAGTTGATGGTACAAGTACTAGAGGATACAGATTTAAGGTTCTTGGGCAAGAGATGCAGGTGGGGGTGTGAGGAATAAGTTTTTTACACAGCGAGTGGTGAGGACCTGGAATTCGCTGCCGACGGAAGTGGTGGAAGCGGGCACACTCAATGTTTTCAAGGGGATATTGGATAGGCACTTGAGGGAAATAAACTTGCAGGGCTACAGGGATAGAGCGGGGGAATGTGACTGACTGGATTGCTCTACAGAGAGCTGGCACGGACTCGATGGGCCGAATGGCCTCCTTCTGTGCCGTTATGACTCTGAGTTGAGCCAAACGGCCTGTTTTGTGTGCTGTACATTCTACCTAATTCCAATTATATTGTGCGGTCAATGATGTGGGGTGCACGTTACCTCAAATAGATGTCGTATGTCTTTTAGTTATTGGCCTCTTTGTCTTCCAGATGAGGATGTTTTGGATACCTGGTTCTCTTCTGGTTTGTTCCCATTCTCTATCTTCGGGTGGCTGAACGAGGTGAGTTAATCGGCACAAATGTCCTCGTTTTTAAAAAAAAAAAAAAAAAAATGATGCATTTTTTAAGTAGCGAGAGACCATGAACTGTGGAGGAGCAAAGAGATTTGGGTGTCCATGTACAGAAATCGCTAAAAGCTAGTGCACAGTTACAAGGACTAATGGAGTGTTGGTCCTAATCGCAAGAGGGGAGAAAGTTATGCTCCAGTTGTACGGAGCCTTGGAGTAACTGAGTCAAATTCTGGGCACCGCACTTCAGGAAGGATCTATTGGCATTTGGAGGGGGTGCAGTGCAGAACGATACCAGGGCATAGAGGGTTAAATTACGAGACAGGTTGCGTAAACGTGACTTGTATTCCCTTGAGTTTCGAAGGTTGAGGGGTGATCTGATCCGAGGTGTTTAAAATGATAAGGGGATTCGACGAGGTAGATGCACAGGAAGTATTTCCTCTGGTGGGGGAATCCAGAACAAGGGGGGGCATAACCTTAAAATTAGAGCCAGGGTCGTGGAAATCCGGAACACTTTCCTCCAAAAGGCTATGGCTGTTGGGGGGGATCAATTGGAACTTTCAAGACTGAGATCGACAGATTGTTGTTGGGTAAGGGTATCGAGGGATATGGAGCAAGTGGAGTTGAGGTACAGATCGGCTGTGGTCTAACTGAATGGCGGGAACAGGCCCGAGGGGCTGAATGGCCTCCTCCTGTTCCTGTGCAAAGGGCGAGATCCCTGGTGTAAGACCCTCCGCAAGGGGCAGGTTGAGATGCTGCAGTCGGGTTTGAAGAGCCTGCAGGTTGTAGGAGAAGTGGGTGCGAGTGGTGCAACGTTTGTGGTCCTGAGGCAGAATGAGTTAGAGCTGGACTGGGGAATGTACAGGACCAGTTCATCTGGCTCAACCCAAAGTTGAAAACCAGAATATACAGTGTGCTGCCCTGGTGTGTGACAGATGCGCGCTAGGTGCAAAACATCTTTATTCATCAGTGTAGCTGGGTTTTTCTCCTCCATCCCTCCCAGGGTTCGTGAGCTGTGACCGATGATACAGCAGATCAGCTGAAGGTAATAAAGTGGGGGGAGGCTGAGCTGCTATAAGGACGACCTTGCATCTTTATGTTTCGCCACCTCAGGACGTCCCAAAGCGCTTTACAGCCAATCAAGTGCTTTTATGAAGTGACGTCGCTGTTGTAATGTAGGGAAACGCGGCAGCCAATTTGCGCACAGCAAACTCCCACAAAACAGCTGTGTGATAAATGGCCTGGTGATCTGGGGTTTTTTAAAGTGATGTTGGTTGAGAGATAAATGTTGGCCCAGGACACCGGGGAGAAATCCCCTGCGCTTATTCGAAATAGTGGCCACGGGATCTTTTACGTCCCACCTGAGAGCGGGCAGGCGGGGGCCCTCGGTTTAACGTCTCATCTGAAAGGCGGCACCTCCGACAGTGCAGCACTCCCTCAGCACCGCACTGGGCTTGTCGGCCTAGATTTAGTGCTCAAGTCTCTGGAGTGGGGTTTTGGGAGAACCAATGATCAAAGTGGTCTCTAGAGGTGATAACCTGAAAATCTGAAAGAAAAACGCAAGATGGTGGAGACGTACAGTTAGTCTGTCAGCACCTGCGAGATAAGACAGGTCAACATCCCAGGTGGAGACAGTTCATCTAAACCTCGCCTTAACCTGTCCTTTTTTCGTTAAGACGCTGATGCGAATTAGTTTTTATTTTAGTGTGTTTTCGGGGCACCTTTGAAAGGCTGATGCCAGAACTGAGAGGTTGTACCTAGCAGGAAAGACTGAACAGGCCGGGAACCTCTTAGAAAAGAGAAGACTGAGGGGTGACCTGATTGAGGTCTTTAAAATTATGTAGGGGTTCAATAGGTAGACAACAACAACAACTTGCATTTATATAGCGCCTTTAACACAATATGTTCCAAGGCTCTTCACAGGAGCGATTATCAAACAAAATCTGACACCGAGCCACATAAGGAGAGATTAGGGCAGATGACCAAAAGCTTGGTCAAAGAGGTAGGTTTTAAGGAGCGTCTTAAAGAATGAAAGAGCGGTAGAGAGGCGGAGAGGTTTAGGCAGGGAATTCCAGAGCTTAGGGCTTAGGCAACAGAAGGCACGGCCACCAAAGGTTGAGCGGGGATAATCGGGGAAGCTCAAGAGGGCAGAATTAGAGGAGCGCAGATATCTCGGCGGTGGGGGGGTTACAGAGATAGTGAAAGGGTGAGGCCATGGAGGGATTTGAAAACAAGGATGAGAATTTTAAAATCGAGGCGTTGCTTAACAGGCAACCAATGTAGGTCAGCAAGCACAGTGGGGATGGGCAATGTTCCCTGTAAGCTGTGCGGTCACGCAGCGCTCCAGGGAACCGCGCAGGGCCAAACAAAATTATCGGGAACATTGGTGATGGGTGAACAGGACTTGGTGTGAGTTAGGACATGGGCAGCAGAATTTTGCAGAAGCTTGCGGAGGGTAGAACGTGGGAGGCCAGCCAGGAGTGCGTTGGAATAGTCAAGTCTAGAGGTAACAAAGGCAGGGATGAGGGTTTCAGCAGCGGATGAGCTGAGGCAGGGGCGGAGACGGGCGATGTTACGGAGGTGGAAATAGACGGTCTTAGTTATGGCGCGGCGATGTGATCGGAAGCTCATCTCGGGGTGAAATACGACACCAAGTTTGTGAACAGTGTGGTTCAGCCTCAGGCAGATGATAGGGAGAGGGATGGAGTCGGTGGCTAGGGAACAGTTTGTGGTGGGGACCGAAGACAATGGCTTCAGTCTTCCCAATATTTAGTTGGAGGAAATTTCTGCTCATCCAGTACTGGATGTTGGACAAGCAGTCTGACAATTTAGAGACTGTGGAGGGGTCGAGAGAAGTGGTAGTGAGGTAGAGCTGGGTATCGTCAGCATACATGTGGAAACTGATGCTGTGTTTTCGGATGATGTCGCCAAGGGGCAACATGTAGATGAGAAATAGGAGGGGGCCAAGGATAGATCCTTGGGGGACACCAGAGGTAATGGGGCTGGAGCGGGAAGAGAAGCCATTGCAGGAGATACTCTGGCTATGATTAGATAGATAAGAATGGAACCAGGCAAGTGCAGTCCCACCCAGCTGGACGATGGTGGAGAGGCGTTGGAGGAGGATGGAGTGGTCAATTGTGTCAAAGGCTGCAGACAGGTCGAGAAGGACGAGGAGGGATAGTTTACCATTGTTTTCAGTCTCCACCACAAACTCCCTCTCCCTAACATCTGTCTGAAGCTGAACCACACTGTTCGCAACCTTGGTGTCATATTTGACCCTGAAATGAGCTTCCAACCATATATCCACAACATAACTAAGATCGCCTATTTCCACCTCCGTAAAATCGCCCGCCTCTGCCCTTGCCTCCGCTCATCCGCTGCTGAAACCCTCATCCATGCCTTTGTTACCCCTAGACTTGACTATTCCAACACACTCCTGGCTGGCCTTCCACAATCCACCCTACGTAAACTTGAGATCATCCAAAACTCGGCTGCCCATGTCCTAACTCGCACCAAGTCCTGTTCACCCATCACCCCTGTGCTCGCTGACCTATTTCGGCTCCCGGTTAAGCAGCACCTCGATTTCAAAATTCTCATCCTTGTTTTCAAATCCCTCATGGCCTCGCCCCTCCCTATCTCTGTAATCTCCTTCAGCCCCACAACCCCCCGAGATATCTACACTCTAATTCTGCCCTCTTGAGCATCCCTGATTATAATCACTCCACCATTGGTGGCCGTGCCTTCTGTTGCCTGGGCCCTAAACTCTGGAATTCCCTGCCTAAACCTCTCCGCCTCTCTACCTCTCTTTCCTTCTTTAAGACGCTCCTTAAAACTTACCTCTTTGACCAAACATTTGGTCACCTGCCCTAATTTATGCTTATGTGGCTCGGTGTCAAATTTTTTGTCTTACAATACTCCTGTGCAGCGCCTTGGGACGCTTTACTATGTTAAAGTAGCTATATAAATACAAGTTGTTGTTGTTGTTTTGTCACAGTCACAAAGGGATGTCATTTGTGACTTTGATAAGAGTCATTTCGGTACTGTGGCAGGAGCGGGACTTAATTGGAGGGCTTCAAACATGGAGTAGAGAAGTAGATGTAGAGAAGATGTTTCCACTTGTGGGGTGTCCAAAACTAGGGACCATAAATATTACACAGTCACTAATCAAGCCAACAATGAATTCAAGAGAAACTTCTTCACCCAGAGAGTGGTGAGAATGTGGAACCCGCTACCACAGTAGTTGAGGCAAATAGTATAGACGCATTTAAGGAGAAGCTAGATATATGAGGGATAAAGGGATAGAAGGATATGTTGATAGGGTGAGATGAAGAGGGGTGGGGGGAGGCACGTGTGGAGCATAAACGCTGGCACAGAGCAGCTGGGCCGAATGGCCTGTTTCTGTGCTGTAAATACCATGTAATGTGCAGTGCTGCGTTATTAGATGTGAAACAATCTGACTGGCTTCCTTCCTGCAGACGGAGGATTTGAAAGTCTTCTACCCGGGCGCGCTGCTGGAGACTGGCCACGACATCCTGTTCTTCTGGGTGGCCAGGATGGTGATGCTGGGATTGAAGCTGACCAGAAAACTGCCTTTCAAAGAGGTAACATTAGGCTTAAATTACGAGGACAGGTTGCATAGACGGGGCTTGTGTTTCCCCGAGTATAGAGGGTTAAGGGGTGAACTAATTGAGGTGTTTAAGATGATTAAAGGAGCTGGTCGGGTCGATAAAGAGAAACTACTTCCTCTGGTGGGGGTGGGGGGTAGTCCAGAAAAATGGGGCATAATCTTAAAATTAGAGCCAGGCCGTTCAGAGGTGATATCAGGGGGCACTTCTTCACAGAGAGGGTAGTGGAAATCTGGAAAACTACCCCCCCGCCCCGCCAAAAAGCTGTCAAGGCTGGGGCGGGGGGTCAATCGAAAATTTCAAAACTGAGCTTGATCGATTGTTGTTAGGCGAGGGTATTAAGGGTTAAGGAACCAAGGCGGGTGGATGGAGTTAAGATACAGATCAGACGAAACAGGCTCGAGGGGCTGAATGGCCTCCTCCTGTCCCTCTGTTCCACTGTCCCAATGCTGTGGGCCCAGCAAAAAGCATTCCCAGTGCCAACACTTGGCACAAAGCCACTTGAGCGGAAGCCAGTAAGAAATCAAAAAAAAGCATGAGAAAGTTTTGAAGCAGCCCCTGAATGCTGCTCCAAATCTGACGCAGGGCTCCTGAAAGCTGATCCTGAAAGAGCACACGCCATAGTGGCCCAGGGCAACCTGATTTAAATGTATGGGCAGATGACTGAACAGTACAAAGTTACAGGGATCTTCTAAATATTGTGATTGGAGATCATTTTAATAAAGCTAACTGTAAAGTGGCGGGGGCTTCATTCCATCAGTACAGTGCGGGTAACTCCTTCCTATCGTAGCCCAGTGCTTCATTCCATCAGTACAGTGCGGGTAACTCCTTCTTAACATAGCCCAGTGCTTCATTCCATCAGTACAGTGCGGGTAACTCCTTCTTAACATAGCCCAGTGCTTCATTCCATCAGTACAGTGCGGGTAACTCCTTCCCACCGTAGCCCAGTGCTTCATTCCATCAGTACAGTGTGGGTAACTCCTTCCTATCGTAGCCCAGTGCTTCATTCCATCAGTACAGTGCGGGTAACTCCTCCTTATCATAGCCCAGTGCTTCATTCCATCAGTACAGTGCTGGTAACTCCTTATCTTTGCCCAGTGCTTCATTCCATCAGTACAGTGCGGGTAACTCCTTCCTATCATAGCCCAGTGCTTCATTCCATCAGTACAGTGCGGGTAACTCCTTCCTATCGTAGCCCAGTGCTTCATTCCATCAGTACTGTGCGGGTAACTCCTTCCTATCATAGCCCAGTGCTTCATTCCATCAGTACAGTGTGGGTAACTCCTCCTTATCATAGCCCAGTGCTTCATTCCATCAGTACAGTGTGGGTAACTGCTTCCTATCATAGCCCAGTGCTTCATTCCATCAGTACAGTGTGGGTAACTCCTTCCTATCATAGCCCAGTGCTTCATTCCATCAGTACAGTGCGGGTAACTCCTTCCTATCATAGCCCAGTGCTTCATTCCATCAGTACAGTGCGGGTAACTCCTTCCTATCATAGCCCAGTGCTTCATTCCATCAGTACAGTGTGGGTAACTCCTCCTTATCATAGCCCAGTGTTTCATTCCATCAGTACAGTGCGGGTAACTCCTTCCTATCATGGCCCAGTGCTTCATTCCATCAGTACAGTGCGGGTAACTCCTTCCTATCATGGCCCAGTGCTTCATTCCATCAGTACAGTGCGGGTAACTCCTTCCTATCATGGCCCAGTGCTTCATTCCATCAGTACAGTGCGGGTAACTCCTTCCTATCGTAGCCCAGTGCTTCATTCCATCAGTACAGTGTGGGTAACTCCTTCCTATCATAGCCCAGTGCTTCATTCCATCAGTACAGTGCGGGTAACTCCTTCCTATCATAGCCCAGTGCTTCATTCCATCAGTACAGTGCGGGTAACTCCTTCCTATCATCGCCCAGTGCTTCATTCCATCAGTACAGTGCGGGTAACTCCTTCCTATCATAGCCCAGTGCTTCATTCCATCATTACAGTGCGGGTTACTCCTTCCTATCATAGCCCAGTACTTCATTCCATCAGTACAGTGCGGGTAACTCCTTCCTATCATAGCCCAGTGCTTCATTCCATCAGTACAGTGTGGGTAACTCCTTCCTATCGTAGCCCAGTGCTTCATTCCATCAGTACTGTGTGGGTAACTCCTTCCTACCATAGCCCAGTGCTTCATTCCATCAGTACAGTGCGGGTAACTCCTTCCTATCATGGCCCAGTGCTTCATTCCATCAGTACAGTGCGGGTAACTCCTTCCTATCATAGCCCAGTGCTTCATTCCATCAGTACAGTGCGGGTAACTCCTTCCTATCATAGCCCAGTGCTTCATTCCATCAGTACAGTGCGGGTAACTCCTTCCTATCATAGCCCAGTGCTTCATTCCATCAGTACAGTGTGGGTAACTCCTTCCTATCATAGCCCAGTGCTTCATTCCATCAGTACAGTGTGGGTAGCTCCTTCCTATCATAGCCCAGTGCTTCATTCCATCAGTACAGTGTGGGTAACACCTCCTTATCATAGCCCAGTGCTTCTTTCCATCAGCACAGTGCGGGTAACTCCTTCCTAACATAGCCCAGTGCTTCATTCCATCAGTACAGTGCGGGTAACTCCTTATCATAGCCCAGTGCTTCATTCCATCAGTACAGTGTGGGTAACTCCTTCCAATCATAGCCCAGTGCTTCATTCCATCAGTACAGTGTGGGTAGCTCCTTCCTATCATAGCCCAGTGCTTCATTCCATCAGTACAGTGTGGGTAACTCCTTCCAATCATAGCCCAGTGCTTCATTCCATCAGTACAGTGTGGGTAGCTCCTTCCAATCATAGCCCAGTGCTTCATTCCATCAGTACAGTGTGGGTAACTCCTTCCAATCATAGCCCAGTGCTTCATTCCATCAGTACAGTGTGGGTAGCTCCTTCCTATCGTAGCCCAGTGCTTCATTCCATCAGTACAGTGCGGGTAACTCCTTCCAATCATAGCCCAGTGCTTCATTCCATCAGTACAGTGTGGGTAGCTCCTTCCTATCATAGCCCAGTGCTTCATTCCATCAGTACAGTGTGGGTAACACCTCCTTATCATAGCCCAGTGCTTCTTTCCATCAGCACAGTGCGGGTAACTCCTTCCTAACATAGCCCAGTGCTTCATTCCATCAGTACAGTGCGGGTATCTCCTTCCTATCGTAGCCCAGTGCTTCATTCCATCAGTACAGTGCGGGTATCTCCTTCCTATCGTAGCCCAGTGCTTCATTCCATCAGTACAGTGTGGGTAGCTCCTTCCTATCATAGCCCAGTGCTTCATTCCATCAGCACAGTGCGGGTAACTCCTTCCTATCATAGCCCAGTGCTTCATTCCATCAGTACAGTGTGGGTAGCTCCTTCCTATCATAGCCCAGTGCTTCATTCCATCAGCACAGTGCGGGTAACTCCTTCCTATCATAGCCCAGTGCTTCATTCCATCAGTACAGTGCGGGTATCTCCTTCCTATCATAGCCCAGTGCTTCATTCCATCAGTACGGTGCGGGTAACTCCTTCCTATCATAGCCCAGTGCTTCATTCCATCAGTACAGTGTGGGTAACTCCTTCCTATCATAGCCCAGTGCTTCTTTCCATCAGTACGGTGCGGGTATCTCCTTCCTATCGTAGCCCAGTGCTTCATTCCATCAGTACAGTGCGGGTAACTCCTTCCTATCATAGCCCAGTGCTTCATTCCACCAGTACGGTGCAGGTAACTTCTTACATTGCAAAAGCAAAACACTGGGAATCTGGAATGAATGCTGGAAATAAGCAGGTCACCGACCTGAAACGTTAACTATGAATGTTGCAGTGACCAGATTTTAAAAAGTAGATCACGTTACAATAATGCAATATAAAATCTTGCAGCACAGGAGGGAGGTCACTCTGCCCATCGTGCCTGCGCCGGCTCTTTCTATCCAATTGGTTCTACTGCTCTTTCCCTTTAGCCCTGCAATAAATGGTTCTTTTTCAGTATTTATCCAATTACATTTTGAAAGTGACTATTGAATCTGCTTCCACCGCCCTTTTAGGCAGCGCATTCCAGCTCATAACAACTCGCTGTGTTTAAAAAAATTAAATCAGAAGGCGGCAGGAAATATTGAGAGAGTGGTTAGCAAAGCATATGGGTTTCATAACTAGAGGTATTGAGTACAAAAGTAGAGAAGTTATGCTGAATCTTTATTATCTGAATGGCAATAGATTGGGAGAAGTGGGAAGTGCAACGAGACCTGGGTGACCTTGTGCACCAGTCGCTGAAGGTAAGCATGCAGGTGCAGCAGGCAGTTAAGAAGGCAAATGGTATGTTGGCCTTCGTAGTGAGAGGATTCGAGTACAGGAACAAGGATGTCTTGCTGCAGTTGTACAGGGCCTTGATGAGACCACACCTTGAGTATTGTGTGCAGTTTTGGTCGCCTTATCTGAGGAAGGATGTTCTTGCCATGGAGGGAGTTCAGCGAAGATTCACCAGGCTGATACCTGGGATGGCAGGAATGACGTATGAGGAGAGATTGGGTCGATTGGGCTTATACTCGCTGGAGTTTAGAAGAATGAGAGGGGATCTCATTGAAACTTATAAAATTCTAACAGGACTGGACAGACTAGATGCAGGAAGGATGTTCCCGATGGTCGGGGAGTCCAGAACCAGGGGTCACAGTCTAAGGATAAGAGGTGAGCCATTTAGGACAGAGATGAGGAGGAATTTCTTCACCCAGAGAGTGGTGAACCTGTGGAATTCTCTACCACAGAAGACAGTTGGATATATTTCTTAAGGCTAAAGGGATCAAGGGATATGGAGAGAAGGCAGGGACAGGGTACTGAATTTGGATGATCAGCCATGATCTCATTGAATGGTGGAGCAGGCTCGAGGGGCCGAATGGCCTACTCCTGCTCCTATCTTCTATGTTTCTATCAACAATGACCATGTTTTCCATACCCTGGCGACTAAGCTCCTCCATGGCCGTAGCCATCCTTTCCTCTACCGTAGCCATCCTTTCCTCTACGGTGGCCAGCCTTACCACGGAGCTAGCAATCCTTTCCACGGAGGTAACCATCCTTTCCGTGGTGATGCGTTCATGCGCCATTGACTCCACAAAGGCTCTGCTCATGTTCGCTATGGGCTCCTCCATTCGCTCCACACTCGCAGCGACCCTAGAGACAAAACCTGCCAGAGACTCCTGCATCTGTGCCTGGAGTTCCATCATCTGTGATCTCATGGATGAACCCAGAGGCAGAGGGTCGACATGCTGCTGAGCCGAGCTGGCAGATTCCTGCGCCCTCCGACTAGGACTCTCCACTGCTGTCCCTGTCTCCACAATCTGCTGATGCTCACTTGTGAGCTGTGATACACCAGGTGACAACACTACGGTGCTGGGTGCGCAGAATTCTGCTGACGCTGCGCCTTCAGAGGTTGCATCTTCCTCTGAGGAGTCTGGCTGCTCAGCCTCTTCTTCCTGGCTAGGGGGGACGGATGCTTGTGATGGTCCTGTGGGGGAGTAAAGGAAAGAGTCAGAGATGTGATGCAAAGGCTACATGAACATAGCTTTTTGCAGATGCTCATAAGTCCATCTGTTAGAGCTTCACAATCATTATCAGTGACTCATGCAATGTCAAAGAGCGAGATGGGAAACTTTTCTGTCACCAGCTTGCTGTGTTGCACCCGTCTGTCCGTCCCCCACGTGCGCATCATCCTCTATTCCCATAATTTCCAATACTGCCTCCTCCCAGGGGGTCAGGTGGGCTACTGAGGCTGTCCCTCCTCCTGTTTTCGCTTGCTCTCTTTTGTTGTGAGCTCTCTTTTCCTGCAATGAGGAAGACAAGTGGAGGTTGAGTGAGAATGAAGGAGTGAGTGTAGAGGTTGTATAGCATAGATACTTAGAAGGAGACAAAGATGGAGTGAGGTTGCAAGACCAAGGGCGCTCCCTGTGTGTTGTCAGTTGTGTTCAAGGCATCAGAGTGATGGGGAGTGTGAGGGCTGCATGGTCGAATAGTTATGTGAATGTGAGCATAGAGAGAGGGGGAATAGGTAAGGGTGCATGGATGTCAGTGTCAAGTGGGATGTGGAGGAAGAGATTGCTAAAGCTGAGTGCTGGTGAGGAAAGGCAATGGGAAATTCATACTCACTTTTCCAGTGCGCAGAATGTCATGAAATCTTTTACTGCACTATATCCAGGTTTTGCAGGTGACTCCCAAGGAGTTGACCTCCTCCGCCACCTGCATCCACACTGTGTTGGTCTGCTTGGGAGACCTCTTCCTGCCTGAGGAAGGTAAGAGCACCTCCCTGTTGGCCCTAGCCCCATCCTCTAATGCCTGCAGTGCCAACTCATCAAAACGAGGAGCTGATCTGGGTCTCCCGCTAGTCATCTTTCGTGCAGGTCCCTCACGCTCCACAGGCAAAAAACTTGGAAGCCTGCAGAAGAAGCAAGGCTTGCTGTAGACCTTCAATGCAGCAGCAATGATGACGTCATTGGAGGCGACTTTCAGTCATGAAAACCCCATTTGCAAAGGGTTCCCACACGTTGGAAATCAATTGGACAAGTTAAAATTGCATCAATCTCCCACATCCATTTAGATTCGTGTGGAAAACACGAAATTCAGATAACACGACACCATCCCGCACCCGAGTTAAAATCCCCCCCTTTGTGTCTGTCTTCATGGAAGAAGATGCAAAAAACTTCCCAGAAATAGTGGACAACGAAGGGTCTAGCGAGAATGAGGAACTGAAAGATATTAGTATTAGTAAAAAAGTAGTACTGGAGAAATTAATAGGACTGAAAAGCAATAAATCCCCTGGACCTGATGGCCTACATCCTAGGGTTTTCAAAGAATTGGCTATAGAGAGTGGATGCATTGGTTGTCATTTTCCAAAATCCCATAGATTCTAGAACAGTTCTCACGGATTGGAAGGTAGCAAATGTAACCCCACTATTTAAGAAAGGAGGGAGAGAGAAAATGGGGAACTAGACTAGTTAGCCTGACATCAATAGTAGGAAAATGCTCGAATCTATTATTAAGGACGTGGTAACAGGGCACTTAGAAAATAATAATAGGATTGGTCAGAGTCAACACGGATTTAAGAAAGGGAAATCGTGTTTGACAAATCTGTTGGTGTTTTTTGAGGTTGCAACTAGCAGAATAGATAAGGGGGAACCAGTGGATGTGGTGTACAGGAAAAGTTCTGATATCCGGCACCGACGGGACCGGCGTGATGCCGATCTATCAAAAGTTCCGGAGTGGTGAGCGGATTATCTACCCAGGCTGTTTTTAACTAAGAAAAATTTAAAAATCAAGAAATGTGCAATATACAGTAATTGGGTACTCACCTACAGAATGTTGTGTTAAATGGATGGTGAAAGATGCTTGATTCAGTACAGTACTGCCAGTTGATGGTAATCCATAACTCTTTAATAACTTAACAGTAAAACAAAACTTATAAACGACTGTGCAGTGCACCAAAACTTAAACGACTGTACAGTACAGTATAAAGTACTGTACGGTGGTTAACTCTACACTTATTCCAAGCCAACTGGTTCATCAGGATCAGGCACTTCAACAGATTCTTCAGGCACTTCCAGTGCTCCAACTCTTTTGGAAACTTTCTTAAACATGTCCCGGATGTCTGCTTGCTTAGTGGACTCTTGCCTTCTTTGCAGAAAGGTAGACTGCAGAATATGGAGCTGCATAACTTCTTGGGCAGAATAGCAAGAACGGCTTTCAGCAAATTTGATGAATGAAGCAAGATCTGCTGCAGCTTTAGCCCAAGAAATCTTGTTCACTTCAGAAATCTCATCGTCTTCATTTTCCATCACACTTTCCTTTTCTTTCCTTGGATTCAAAACATTCTCCATTATTTCATCATCACTTAGCAAATGCACAACAGCAACTTCTCTATCGGCATCAACCCACTGCTCAATATCACTTTCACTGAGGTGATGTAGAGGGTTTGCTGGGCCTACATCTTTCACCATGTCAGCCATTTCCATTACTGCAGTCTTCCGCGGATGAACATTGAACCCACAAAATTCCTCCTCTGAAGAAGAACCTTCAGCAAACATTACAGAAGGCCACAATTTGCACCAGGCTTGTCTCAAAGTGTGACCTTTCACCAATTTCCAGGAACATGCAACATTAAAGATGGCATTTTTAAGATTGTATTCCTTCTGAAATGCCTGAATACCTGTATTGTCATCTTGGCTTATCAGTCTACGTAGGAAGTCTTTCTTGTAATGACACTTGAGATTTTGGATAACGGCCTGGTCCATGGGTTGTATGAGAGAAGTTACATTTGGTTGCAAATAAATGGTGAAAATATTTCCAGAAACCAACTCGGATTCATGCGGATGGGCTCTACAATTATCCAGCAATAAAATGCATTTGCTATCTTCAGGTTTCCTTATTCTATGGAAATGTTCCCTCACAGATGGAGCAAAAGTATGATGGAACCAATTTGAAAAGATTTCCTTATCCATCCAAGCATTTGCTTGAGCTTTGTACTCAACAGGTAAGTGCCTCACATTTTTAAATGCACGGGGATTTTTATACTTCCCAATGACGAGAAGTTTAACCCGGTGTGATCCAACAGCGTTCGCACATGTTAGCATGGTTACACGATCTTTATTTTTCTTGTAACCTGAAGCATTAGCCTCACTAGCCCCAGCAAGTGTTGATTCTGGCAAAAACCTCCAAAATAAGCCCGTTTCATCGGCATTGTATAGCTGTGCTGGCGACAAATCATGTTGCTGCACAATCCGATTGAAATAATCGCAGTATTCTTCTGCGGCGTCGTGATCAGCTGATTTCTTCTCCCTGCAAACATCGAGTCGTCGTATCCCATGCCGTGCCTTGAAGCACGATAGCCATCCATCAGAGAAAGCACACTTGTCAGTGAGCTCCATCTTTGCATAAAAATCCTTCGCTTTTGATATTAGCATGGGTCCGGAAATCGGAACACCCTCTGAACGCTTCAGAGCAAACCACTCAGAAAGCACGGTATCCAGCTCTTCAAGCTTAGGCTTACGAAGCGTGCGCCGTTTCTCTACACTCTTAGATGTCTCCGAGCTTGCATTAAACTTGAGCAGCTTATCCTTCTGCGCTTTGATGTCGTACATTGTTGACGAACCGATTTTGAATTCTTTCATAATGTGCATACGCTTCGCTCCCATTTCTAGTCGTTTGCATATATCAATTTTCTGTTTTAAAGTTAACACCACCCTCTTCCTTTTGGTTGGATCAACTTTTGGGATTTCCATAATGCAGTCCAATGAGTTACAGCAGCGTTGGAGACACACACTACTGTACTGGAACCCAAAAAAATGGCGGATCAGAAGAGGCTACCGGCAGCGTGGGAGGGTGAGACTCCTGATGCAGGGTTTCTGAGGTGTTCCGAGTTCCGCTGGCACCAAGAGGCCGAGTAGTGGCAGTTTGTAGAACTACCGCCACTGACGAACTCGGCAACTGTTGGAGACTCGGACTCGGAACCGGCAACATTGCCGGTTACTCGGGCGCTGTTTTCGGGGGGTGAATTCTGCCGGTAGAGCGAGTTTTCCAGTTAAACCAAAGTTTCCTGTATTTGGATTTTCAGAAGGCACTCGATAAGGTGCCACACAAGAAGTTATTAAACAAAATTAGGGCTCATGGGACTGGGGGTAAATACTAGCATGGATTGAGGATTGGTTAACGGACAGAAAACAGAGTAGGAATAAACGGGTCATTTTTGGGCTGGCAGGCTGTAACTAGTGGGGTACCGCAAGGATCAGTGCTTGGGCCTCAGCTATTCACAATCTACATCAATGGTTTGGATGAGGGGACCAAATGTAATATATCCAAGTTTGCTGATAATACAAAGCTGGGTGGGAATGTAAGTTGTGAGGAGGATGCAAGGAGGCTTCAAGGGGATATAGACAGGCTAAGTGAATGGGCAAGATCATGGCAAATGGAATATAATCTGGAGAAATGTGAAGTTATCCACTTTGGTAGGAATAATAGAAAAGCAGAGTATTTTTTAAATGGTGAGAGATTGGGAAATGTTGGTGTTCAGAGGGACCTGGGTGTCCTTGTACACGAATTATGGAAAGTTAGCATGCAGGTACAGCAAGCAATTAGGAAAGCAAATGGTATGTTGGCCTTTATTACAAGAGGATTTGAGTATAAGAGTAAAGACGTCTTACTGCAATTATATAGGGCCCTGGTGAGACCACACCTGGAGTATTGTGTATAGTTTTGGTCTCATTACCTAAGGAAGGATATACTTGCTATAGAGGGAGTGCAATGAATGTTCACCAGACCCAGACTGGTTTCTGGGATGGGGGGATTGTCCAATGAGGACAGATTGAGTAGACTAGGCCTATATTCTCTAGAGTTTAGAAGAATGAGAGTTGATCTCATTGAAACATATAAAATACTTACAGGGCTTGACAGGGTAGATGCAGGGAGGATGCTTCCCCTGGCTGGGGAGTCTAGAACCAGGGGTCACAGTTTCAGAATAAGGTGTCGGCCATTTAGGACTGCGATAAGGAGACATTTCTTCACACAGAGGGTGGTGAACCTTTGGAATTCTTTACCCCAGAGGGCTGTGGAGGCTCAGTCATTGAGTATATTCAAGACAGAGTTCAATAGATTTTTGAATATTAAGGGAATCAAGGGATACTGAGATAGTACGGGAAAGTGGAGATGAGGTAGAAGATCAGCCATGATATTGAATGGTGGAGCAGGCTCGAGGGGCCAAACGGCCGACTCTTGCTCCTATTTCTTATGTTCTTATATACAGCATCTTTCACAAACTCAGGGCGTTTCAAAGCACTTCACAGCCAATGAAGTACTTTTTTTGAAGTGTAGTCACTGTTGGAATGTAGGCAACGCGGGAACCAATTTGCGCACAGCAAGCTCCCACAAACGGCAATGTGATAATGACCAGATAATCTGTTTTTAGAGATGTTGGTTGAGAGTTGAATACTGGCCAGGATACCGGGGAGAACTCCCCTGCTCTTCTTCAAACTCCCCTGCTCTTCTTAGAAATAGTGCCATGAGATCTTTTAGGTTCACCTGAGAGGGCAGATGGGGCCTTGGTTTAGCATCCCATCCAAAAGACAGCACCTCCGACAGTGCAGCGCTCCCTCAGTACTGCACTGAATTGTCAGCATAGATTTTTGTGCTCAAGCCTCTGGAGTGGGACTTGAACCCACAGGTATCTGACTCAGAGGTGAGAGTTCTGCTCGCTGAGCCATGGCTGACTTGGCATAGAGGCATACAGCACAGAAGGAGGCCATTCGGGCCATCGTGCCTGTGCCGGCTCTCTGAAAGAGCGATCCAATTAGTCCCATTCCCCCTGCTGGTTCCATTAGCTCTACAATTTATTTCCTTTTCAAGTATTTATCCAATTCCCTTTTGAAAGTTACTACTGAATCTGCTTCCACCGCCCTTTCAGGCAGCGCATTCCAGATCATAACAACTCGCTGCGTAAAAATATTTCTCCTCATCTCCACTCCTGGCTTTTTTGCCCATCATCTTAAATCTGTCTCCTCTGTTTACCGATGTTATATATCTTGCTATTATCTTGAAATTATGAACATGGGCTAAGTGGACGCATGCATGGGCATAATTTCAGTTGTACTCTTTTGATGCACACTTAAACAAATAAACTGTAACTAATAAAACTTTAAATGAAACTTAACAACTTAAATTAAAATTTGGTTTCCGGGGGTGATGATGCGCTCCAGTCCCTGCGGTGCCCACCGGTCGTGGAAGGCCTCGAGTGTGCCGGTGGGCACCGCGTGCTCCATCTCCAGGGCCATCTGGGCGTGAACGTGGCCGCGGAAGAGAGAGAGGCAGGCAGTCGGGCCGAACGACCCCGTTAACCGCCCGCTGCCTGGACCAGTTAATGGCCACTTTGGCCAGGCCCAGGAGCAGTCCCATGAGGAGGTTCCCCCAACCTGCCCGCTCCCCTCCGCACCAGGTAACCAAAGATCAGGAGCGTGGGACTGAAGTGCAGCCAAAAATTGAAGAGCAGCCCCTTCAAATAATGGAAGAGGGGCTGCAACCTCTCACACTCCGCGTAAATGTGGAACACGGACTCCTCCAGGCCGCAGAAAAGGCAGGCGGCCTGGGAGTCCGTGAACCTACTTAATAACTTATTGCACGGGACTGCTCTGTGCAACACACTCCAGGCCAAGATAAAGGGAGGACTCCCACGTAGCGAGCCCTCCATTGGGGACCTCCGCCTCCACTGGATGGCAAGATGGTGCGTCCGGACGGCAGACGTAGGTGGCAAAGTGGAGAGTGTGCAGGAGCAGCGTGTACAGGAAACCCCTCCGTGCAGAATGAAAAGGCACGGAGTGGTCGGAGTGGATCATGTGGGCCAACATGGTGCCAAGGCGGGCAGACATGGCCCTGGCAAAGATTTTGTAATCTGTGCTGAGGAGGGAGACCGGGCACCAGTTCTTAAGAAGACGGAGATCGCCCTTCTTGGGCAGCAGGACAATGACCGCCCTGTGCCAAGAGAGGGGCAGCTCCCCGGTCGCCAAACTTTCCCCCAGGACCCAGGACATCCCAGAATGCCCTGTGCAACCCCAAGGTCAGCCCGTCCAGCCCCGGGGACTTGCTCCTCCAGAGATGGCCAAGGGCGCCAGTCAGTCCGCCGGGCTTAGCGGAGCGTCCAACCATTCAGCGCTCTCCGGGCCGACCTTCGGCAGGCCCTCCCACCAAATATTGGCTGGGACACTGGGGATAATTCCCCTGCTCATCTTTGAAATAGCCTCATGAGTGTCAGCCCAGAATCTTGTGCTCAACTCTCCGGAGTGGGATTTGAACCCACAGGTATCTGACTCAGAGGTGAGAGTGCTGCTCGTTGAGCCACGGCTGACATGGCATCGAAGCATACAGCACAGAAGGAGGCCATTCGGGCCATCGTGCTCTCTGAAAGATCTGTCCAATTAGTCCCACTCCCCCCTGCTCTTTCCACCAGCTCTTCAATTTATTTCTTGTTCAAGTATTAATCCAATTCCCTTTCGAAAGTTACTATTGAATCTGCTTCCACCGCCCTTGCAGGCAGTGCATTCCAGGTCATCATAACTCGCTGCGTAAAATAAATTCTCCTCATCTCCACTCCTGGCTTTTTTGCCCATCATCTTAAATCTGTCTCCTCTGTTTACCGATGTTATATATCTTGCCATTATCTTGAAATTATGCACTTGGGCTAAATGGACGCATGCATGGGCATAATTTCAGGTTGTACTCTTTTAGTTGGGTGATTAACCAATTAGTCTGTAAATTAATAAAACCTTAAAGGAACCTTAACAAATTAAATTAAAATTTGGTTTCCGGGCGTGATGATGCACTCCAGTCCCCGCGGTGCCCACCGGTCGCGGAAGGCCTCAAGCGTGCCGGCAGACACCGCGTGCTCCATCTCCAGGGCCGCCCGGGAGCGAATGTGGCCATGGAAGAGAGGCCGGCAGTTGGGCCGAACGAACCCCTCGACCACCCGCTGCCTGGACCAGTTAATGGCCACTTTGGCCAGGCCCAGGAGCAGTCCCACGAGGAGGTCCCCTGACCTGCCCGCTCCCCTCCGCACCGGGTGACCAAAGATCAGGAGCATGAGACTGAAGTGCAGCCAAAAATCAAGGAGCAGCCCCTTCAAATAATGGAAGAGGGGCTGCAACCTCTCACACTCCGTGTAAACGTGGAACAGGGACTCCTCCAAGCTGCAGAAAAGGCAGGCGGCCTGGGAGTCCGTGAACCGACTTAAAACCTTATTGCACGGGACTGCTCCGTGAAACACCCTCCAGGCCAAGTCCCCAATAGATAAAGGGAGGGCTCCCACGTAGAGAGCCCTCCATTGGGGACCCCCGCCTCTGCTGGATGGCAAAATGGTGCGTCAAGGCATGTCCAGATGGCAGACGAAGATGGTAAAGTGGAGATTGTGCAGGAGCGGCCCGTACGGGAAACCCCTCCATGCAGAATTGAAAGGCACGGAGGGCATTTCCCGGAGATGGTTCAAGTTGTGAGGCGCCGGTTCCCGAGAGGGGTTTCGGGGCTGGGCGCCGATGAGGAATTCCGTCTGAATGGGGGTCAGTTCGGACGGGATCACCCCACGTGCTTGAGCCTCCCTGATACACCTAGTGGAGTCGGGACCCAGTGCCACTTTCAGCGACTCAATGGCTTTGGCCGTGGGCCGGACGTTGACCCAGGAGAGGCGCTGCACCAGCTCTACCGGCGCCATCCAGCCCGCTCCTCCGCCATCGGGCAGGTCCCTGGCTCTAGTCACCTTGCCAGGCAGAGCTCTGCCCTTCACCAGCCACCCAAACCCGCGGTCGTGGAGGTGCAGATTCCTGAGCAGCAGCTCCTGAAGGACAGCCGCCATTGCTGACGGGGAAGAACTCCGTCTGGAGGCAACCTTGTTCCAGACCCATAGCAGTTCCTGGTAGAAGACAGGCAGCTCCCGCAGGCAGGCACGGGTACTGCCCAGTTTCACAAACAGGAGCTGCGTGTCGTAATTGAGGCCATGCAGCTGGCGGAAGAAATACGTCGCCAGCGCACACCATTGAGGAGGATCCTTGACATACAGGTATCTCTGCAGGGTCTGAAGATGGAAAGTCGCAGCCTGGGTGCGAAGGCACACCAGCGCCTGACCGCCCTCCCTAAGCGGGAGACTCAGAACCACGGCAGAGACCCAGTGCTTCCTTTTGTCCCAGAAGAAGTTGATGAGCTTCTTCTGTATCTTGGCGACAAACGCAGGGGGCAGGATCAAAGTGACCAACCAGTACTACAACATGGCGGCCACCAGCTGGTTTATGACCAATGCTCAACCCCTGTAGGACAGCACTCGGAGCAGTCCTGTCCAGCGTCCTAGGCAAGCGGTGACTTTGGCCCTGTACCGTGTAGGACTGGTCGGGGTGGATTATGTGGGCCAGCACGGTGCCAAGGCGGGCAGACATTGCCCTGGCAAAGATTTTGTAATCCGTGCTGAGGAGGGAGACCGGGCGCCAGTTCTTAAGAAGGCGGAGATCGCCCTTCTTGTGCAGCAGGACAGTGACTGCACCAAGAGAGGGGCATCTCCCCGGTCACCAGATTTTCCCCAGGACCCACATGTCGACGCCCCCCAGGAAGTCCCAGAATGCCCTGTGGAACCCCACGGTCAGCCCGTCCAGCCCTGGAGACTTGCCCCTCGAGAGCTTCAAGATTATGCCCATGGACATGTTCAAAGGACATAAAGCAAATACCCTGCAAAACAGATCGAGGAAACTCGGGCACAATTGTGTTACGCACGTAATTATTCTACACCCGAATTTCCTCGCTATTTTACCCTTGTCTATAGATCCCTGTGTTGGACTGCTTTCTTGTTCTTCTTCATTTTGTGACTTTAAACACCAGATTATGCACACATTCAGTTGTAGTAATGCAGGATCAGGTTTTTATTGAAACCTCATGCTATCCACAACCAGTATGAGTGCACAAGTCCCTTCATACCACACCATTCCAGAATGAGAGCGAGCTGCTGTTGGGACATCACACTATCCACGATTCCAGTGTGAGCTACTAAACAGTGTTCCTTTACATTTCTTACACCAATTTTCACCTTTGATCACTGCAGTCCATGCAGACTACCAATAAATATAAGCAGAGACAAACAAGCTACTGGAGAGCAGCTGCAGTTAGTTAATTAGTTAATTAGCTAGCTCGATTTACAAACAGTATAAAAACAGGGACCCTGTGAGTGCAGCTAGCACAGAGTGAGAAACTTTGGTAAGTGTGGGAGTTTTAAGGGTTAATCTCTTTTAAAAGCTAATGTTAATTGCTAGTAGCTCTTAAGTAAGATCAACTGTTTAAGTTAAATTTTAAATTTTGCACACTTCTCCTGCAGAACAGTGGTGGACCTGAGGGAGCAGACTGAGGCCCAAGAGTGAGGATAAAAGCAGCAACAGACCTGCATCAACAAGGAGAAAACTACAGTGTGATGTCACTGGTAAGGCAGGTAATGATTGGTAGTGACTGGGCTAAGTTTTAAGTCAACATATAGCATATAACTCAATTTAAAAAACTAAACTTAATTAATTCATTTAATAAACTAAATGAGGTAAATAATCTGATTAACACTAAACTAATTAATTAAATAAAACAATGGGAGAACAGGAGATGAGTTGCTGTTGCAATATATGGGATCTCGTGGACATTTTTGTCCAGGGCGACTACATCTGTGGTAAGTGTCTGTGGCTCGAGGAACTTCGGCTCCGAGTTGAGCAGCTGGAGTCTGAGCTGTAGATATTGCGAGACGTCCGGGAGGGAGAAAGTTACCTGGACCTTTTGCTCCAGGAGGCAGCCACACCCCTTAGAAAAATACTTTAGAATTGACGCGTGCTCAGGGACAGGAGGGTGTGACTGCGAGTGAGGCAGGTACGGGGATCCAGGAGGTAGTATTGCAGGAGCCTCAGTCCCTGCACTTGTCCAATAGATTCGAGGTTCTTGCCACCCTTGTGGACAAGTACGGGGACTGCGGGGATGGCGAGCAAACTGACCACGGCATCGTGGTACAGGAAGCCGTTCAAGTGAGCGAAGTAAAATGGAAGGTAGTTGTAGTAGGCGACAGTACAGTTAGGGGGATCGACACTGTTCTCTGCAGCCAGGAGCATGAGTCCCAAAGGCTATGTTGCCTGCCCAGTGCCAGGGTAAAGGACATCTCCTCCAGGCTGGAGAAGAGCTTGGAGTGGGAGGGGGATCATCCAGTTGTCGTGGTCCATGTAGGTACCAACAACATGGGTAGGACAAATAAAAAGGTTCTGCTGAGAGACTTTGAGCAGCTAGGGGCTAAATTAAAGAGCAGAACCAGAAGGGTGATAATCTCTGGATTATTACCTGAGCAACGAGCAAATTGGCATAGGGTCCATAGGATCAGGGAGATGTATGCGTGGCTCAAAGATTGGTCTGGGAGAAGTGGGTTTTGATTCGTGGGGCACTGGCACCAGTACTGGGGAAAGGGAGCTGTTCCATTGGGACGGACTACACCTGAACCATGCTGGGACCAGAGTACTAGTGAATCGAATAACTAGGGAGGTAGATAGGGCTTTAAACTAAATAAGGCGGGGAGGAGGGTCCTGGTGGAGAGAAATCTAGAATGCTAAAGAGAAAAGACAAGGAAGCAGTGCAGGAAAGTGATTGGGGTAAGGATAACCAGATTGTGTCAGGAAGGGACAGAGCGTACATACAAAGGAGTGCACTAACAAATAGGGTCTGGGTAAGAAAAAATGATAAGACAAATAGGGCCATAGTACAAAAAAATTTAAGATGTCTAAAAATGTTAAAATGACAAATCTAAAGGCATTGTATCTGAATGCACAAAGCATTCATAATAAGATAGATGAATTAGCAGCACAAATAGATGTAAACGGATACAATATAATTACGATTACGGAGACATGGCTGCAGGGTGACCAAGGCTGGGAGCTGAATATCCAAGGATATTTGATATTTAGGAAGGACAGGCAAAAAGGAAAAGGTGGTGGGGTGGCCTTGTTAGTAAAGGATGAAATTAGAGCAATAATGAGAGGATATTGGCTCAGGAAATCAAAACGTAGAATCCAGTCTGGGTGGAGCCAAGAAGCACCAAGGGGCAGAAAACATTGGTGGGTGTTGTCTATAGACCTCCAAACAGTAGTGGTAATGTCGGGGATGGCATCAAACAGGAAATTGGAGATGTATGTAACGAGGGTACTACAGTAATCATGGGTGATTTTAATCTACATATAGACTGGCCAAACCAAATTAGCAATAATACTGTGGAGGATGAATTCCTGAAGTGTGAGATGTTTTTTTAGATCAGTACATTGAGGAGCCAACTAGGGAACAGGCTATCCTAGATTGGGTATTGTGCAATGAGAAGGGGTTAATTAATCTTATTGTGCGGGGTCCTTTAGGGAAGAGTGACCATAACATGATAGAATTCTCCATTAAGATGGAAAGTGAAGAAGTCCAATCTGAAACTAGGGTCCTAAATCTAAACAAAGGAGACTATGAAGGTATGAGAAGTGAGTTGGCTATGATAGATTGGGGAGCTTCATTAAAAGGCATGACGGTGGATAGGCAATGGCTAACATTTAAGGAATGAATGCATGAATTGCAACAGTTATACATTCCATTCTGGTGCAAAAACACAAAAGGAAAAGCAGCCCAACCATGGCTAACAAAATAAATTAAGGATAGTATTCGATCCAAAGAGAGTCATATAAAGTTGACAGAAAAAGTAGCAAGCCTGAGGATTGGGATCAGTTTAGAGTTCAGCAAAAAAGGACCAAGAGATTGATTGAGAGGAAAAATAGAGTATGAGAGTAAACTTGCAAGGAACATAAATGTGGATTGTAAAATCTTCTACAAGTATGTAAGAAGAAAAAGATTAGTAAAGACAAATGTAGGTGCCTTACAGTCAGAAATGGGAGAATTTATAATGGGGAACAAGGAAATGGCAGATCAATTAAACAAATACTTTGGTTCTGTCTTCACGGAAGAGGACACCAATAACTTCCCAGAAATGCTAGGGAACCAAGGGTCTAGTGAAAAGGAGGCATTAAAGGAAATTAGTATTGGTAAAAAAATAGTGCTGGAGAAATTAATGGGACTGAAAGCCGATAAATCCCCAGGGCCTGATAATCTGCATCCCAGAGTACTAAAAGAGGTACTCATGGAAATAGTGGATGGATTGGTTGTCATCGTCCAAAATTCTATGGATGATGGAACAGTTTCTGCAGATTGGAGGGTGGCAAATGTAACCTCACTATTTAAAAAAAAAAAAGGAGGGAGAGAGAAAACAAGGAACTACAGACCGGTTAGCCTAACATCTGTAGTAGGGAAAAAGGTAGCGTCTATTATAAAGGATGTGATAACAGGACACTTGGAAAATATCAACGGGATTAGACAAGGTCAACATGGATTTATGAAAGGGAAATCGTGTTTGACAAACCTACTGGAGTTTTTTGAGGATGTAACTGGTAGAATAGATAATGGAAAACCAGTGGATGTGGTGTATTTGTATTTTCAGAAGGCCTTTGATAAAGTCCCACATAAACAGTTAGTGTGCAAAATCAAAGCACATGGGATTGGGGGTAATATACTGGCATGGATTGAAAATTGGTAAACAGAGTAGGAATAAATGGTTTTTTTTTCAGGTGGTGACTAGTGGGGTACCGCAGGGATCAGTGCTTGGGCCCCAGCTATTCACAATATATATCAATGATTTGGATGAGGGAACCAAATGTAATATTTCCAAGTTTGCTAGCGACACAAATGGGTGGGATTGTAAATTGTGAAGAGGATGCAAAGAGGCTTCAAGGTGATTTAGACAAGTTGAGTGAGTGGGCAAATACATGGCAGATGCAGTATAACGTGGATCAATGTGAAGTTATCCACTTCGGTAGGAAAAACAGAAAGGCAGAGTATTATTTAAATGGTGATAGATTGGGAAATGTTGATGTACAGAGGGACCTGGGTGTCCTTGTACACCAGTCACTGAATGAAATCATGCAGGTGCAGCAAGCAGTTAGGAAGGCAAATGGTATGCTGGCCTTCATTGCAAGCGAATTTGAGTACAGGAGCAAGGATGTCTTACTACAGTTATACAGGGCCTTGGTGAGACCACACCTGCAGTACTGTGTGCAGTTTTGGTCTCCTTAACTAAGAAAGGATATACTTGCCACAGAGGGAGTGCAGCGAAGGTTCACCAGACTGATTCCTGGGATAGCAGGACTGTCGTATGAGGAGAGATTGGGTTGACTAGGTCTGTATTCACTAGAGTTTAGAAGAATGAGAGGGGATCTCATTGAAACGTATAAAATTCTGACAGGGCTAGACAGACTGGATGCAGGGAGGATGTTAACCCTGGCTGGGGGGGTCTAGAACAAGGCGTCGGTCTCAGGATACAGGGTAGGACATTTAGGACTGAGATGAGGAGAAATTTCTTTATTCAGAGGGTGGTTAACCTGTAGACTTCTCTACCACAGAAGGCTGTGGAGGCCAAGTCACTGAATATATTTAAGGAGATTTATGAGATTTCTATACACAAGGCATCAAGGGGTATGGGGAAAGAGTGGCAATAGGGTATTGAGATAGAGGATCAGCCATGATCGTGTTGCATGGTGGAGCAGGCTCGAAGGACCGAATGGCCAAGTCCTGCTCCTATTTCTCTGTCTGTTTCTAAATCATAGCATTTGTATGTAACTCTGATATACTAACAGAATAACAACACAAACTAAACAACCAGGCACTCAACTCTTCTAATTGATTTATTGCTGTAATAAGCTCTCCATTGCATAAACAGAAGTGAACTGATCCCCGACCTGATAGGCACATCGGTCAGCACTCTGATCTGTGGAGATACATTTTGCTTTAAAATCCCCTTGCCAATTTACAACCCATGCTCAGCAGAAAGCTGTTTTAACTTTTAACTCATTGTGTGCTGGTCTCACAGATGGCGCAGAAATAGCGAGGTACCCAAGTAGGGTGAACCCTCGTTCCCACACCTTGCACCGGAGCACATTGTGGTGTTATAAAGGCTCTGCCCCACCTCCAGCTAAATAGCTGTACACACAAATATCCTGCAATTGTGCTGGTTCAAAATGGGTGTAAAATGAAGCCCCTTTGAATGATTCAAAATATAAATTATCCTCACTGAGACCTGCACTGTGTTTCCTGTTTCTTTGAACGGATTTTTATGTTATCGGTGAAAGTCGCGTTAAAAAATGAAAAGCTTCCACGATTGCATGTCTTAAACATGCTGTACCTGATGTGCCCGAATGATAGTTCGATGGCTTGAAACTTTAATTTTCATAGTTAAAGAAAGAATTCGACACTTCCCTCGGGTCCCGAATGTTTACACTGATTTCTGTTTATTTTCGCCCAGTTTTACATTTTGGCTTATGTTAAGATTAGCAGGAAATTTGAGTGTACTCTTTTGATGCGCACAAACAAATAAAACTGTAACTGTTGTGTATGTACCTTTAAGAGAGAACTACTTTTACAGCTCCTGTATACTGTAGTACCGGCAGTGACCACACCTGTATATAAGCTTTGAGCGTGCCTCTGTACTCCCAGTCTTGAGACTACCCTCCTCCAGTAAACACCTGTTGATTGTTAAGTTACAGCCTCCGTGAAGTTATTGGAAAACATCATACCTTAAAAATCACGGATCCTACAGTAACTAAAAAAACCCATTAAAGAAAATGTAATAAATTTAAATTTGATTGGCCGGGGGTGATGATGCACTCCAGTCCCTGCGGTGTCCACCGGTCGTGGAAGGCCTCGAGTGTGCCGGCGGACACCACGTGCTCCATCTCCAGGGCCACCCAGCGGCGAATGTGGCCGCCGAAGAGAAGCAGGCAGTCGGGCCGAATGACCCCCTCGACTGCCCGCTGCCAGGACCAGTTGATGCCCACTTTAGCCAGGCCCAGGAGCAGTCTCACGAAGAGGTCCCTCTGACCTGCCCGCTCCCCTCTGCACCGGGTGACCGAAGATCAGGAGCGTGGGACTGAAGTGCAGCCAAAAATCGAGGAGCAGGAAATCTGAGTGTAAGTAGACATCGGTAAAAAGGGTGCACGAATGGGCATAATTTTGGATGTAACTTGCCAATTAATTCCCTATTTGAAATTCCACCCCACCATGAATGTTACTTTCCGAACACATTGTGCCTGTGTGGCACAGAGTTCAATGTCATTCTTCCCCTTCTTCGCCCCTTAAGCAATTGTTACAGATAGTTAAGGCTTCAATGGATGACGGGTCTGGTTTGACTGCAGAACTAGTTCCTCAGAGGAACGTAGGAACAGGAGGAGGTCATTCAGCCCCTCGAGCCTGTTCCACCATTCAATTCGATCATGACTGATCTTAACTCCATCTACCCGACTTGATTCCGTAACCCTTAATACCCTTGCCTAGCGAAAATCAATCCATCAAAGTTTGGAAATTTTCAATTGACCCCTAGCCTCAACAGCTTTTTGGGGGAAGAAAGTTCCAGATTTTTACTATTTGTGAAGAAGTGCTCCCTGACATCAGCCCTGAATGGCCTGGCTCTAATTTTAAACTTATGTCCCCTTGTTCTGGACCCCCCTCCACCAGATGAAATAGTTTCTCGCTATCTACCCTATCAACTCCTTTGATCATCTGAAACACCTCAGTTAGATCACCCTTCAATCTTCTATTTTCAAGGGACTACAAGCCTAATCTATGGAACCTGTCCTCATATTTAAACCCTTTTAGTCCTGGTATTATGCTGGTGAACCTGTGCTGCACCCCCTCCAAGGACCAATGCATCCTTCCTGAGGCGCTGTGCACAGAGCTGAATGCAATACTCCAGATGGGGTCTAACCAGAGCTAAAATGCTGGACATTAACCGTTTGTCAGCTGGCTTTAACTTCAAAAAGTTACATTGAGTCTACAGCACATAAACAGGCCATTCAGCCCAACTAGTACATGCCAGAATTTATGCTCCACACAAGCCTTCTCCCACCCCTCTTCATGTAACCCTATCAGCATGTCCTTCTATTCCTTTCTCCCTCATATGCTTATCTAGCTTCCCCTTAAAGGCATCTATGCTATTCGCTTCAACTACTTCATGTGGTAGCACCTTCCACGTTCTCCCCACTCTCAGGGTAAAGAAGCTTCCCCTGAATTCCCTATTACAAAAGTAAAATACTGCGGATGCTGGAAATCTGAAATAAAAACAGAAAACACCTAGAAATTCTCAGCAGGTCGGGCGGCATCTGTGGAGAGAGAAACAGAGTTAATGTTTCAGGTCGATGACCTTTCGTCAGAACTGGAAAAAGTTAGAGATGTAACCGATTTTTAAGCAAGTGTAGGGGCAGGGAAAGTGGGAGGGGAGGAAAGAACAATAAGGATGGTGTGTGATTTGGTGGAAGGCAGGAGTGATTAAGTGAAAAAAGGTATGATGGTAAAAAGCAAAAGGAAATGGTAATGGGACAAGTAAAGGAACAAAAGATAAGTCTCGAAGAGGTGTAAATGGGAATGGCAGAATCATCAACAGCTGTCATGTGAAAAAAGAGGCCGAGGTTATGGTCTGAAATTGTTGAACTCGATGTTGAGTCCAGAAGGCTGTAATGTGCCTAATCGAAAGATGAGGTGCTGTTCCTTGAGCTTACGTTGAACTTTGTTGGAACAGTGTTGGAGTGGAGTGGAGAATTAAAGTGACAGGCGACCGGAAGCTCGGGGTCACGCTTATGGACTGGATGGAGGTGTTCCGCAAAGTGGTCACCCAATCTGCGTTTGGTCTCCCCAATGTAGAGGCGACTGCATTGCGAGCAGCGAATAGAGCATACTAAATTGCAAGAAGTGCAAGTAGATCGCTGTTTCACCTTGGAAGGAGTGTTTGGGGGCCCTGGATGGTGGGAAGGGAGGAGGTAAACGGGCGGGCATTGCGTCTCCTGCGCTTGCACGGGAAGGTGCCGCGGGAAGTGGGAAGTTGTGGGTGCTGGGGGGGGTGGACAGTCAAAGGAGCGGACATAGAAACATAGAAGATAGGAGCAGGAGTAGGCCATTCGGCCCCTTGAGCCTGCTCCACCATTCAATGAGATCATGGCTGAACATCCAAATTCAGTACCCTGTCCCTGCCTTCTCCCCACATCCCTTGATCCCTTTAGCCTTAAGAAATATATCTAACTCCTTCGTGAATATATTTAATGAATTGGCCTCAACTGCCTTCTGTGGTAGAGAATTCCACAGGTTCACCACTCTCTGGGTGAAGAAATTCCTCCTCATCTCTGTCCTAAATGGCTTACTCCTTATCCTTACACTGTGACCCCTGGTTCTGGACTCCCCGGCCATCGGGAACATCCTTCCTGCACCTAGTCTGTCTAGTCCTGTTAGAATTTTATAAGTTTCAATGAGATCCCCTCTCATTCTTCTAAACTCCAGCGAGTATAAGCCCAATCGACCCAATCTCTTCTCATAGGTCATTCCTGCCAGGGTATCGAGGAGGGAGCGGTTCCTTCGGAGACAGTTAAGGGTAACGGATTTGATTGCCGTTATCCCCCTTCCAGCCGGTCAATTTGGGGGGGGGGGAACCTCAAACCCACACAGCAGCATATGCTGGAGAGAGAGAGAGGGGGCGAGTGGTGTGGAATGTGGCAAGAGGGACGCAGCAGCTGATTGGCGGACGCGGGAGGTGATGACCTCATGGCAGGGGGGTTGCTTCCAGCGCGTCAAGGGCAGGGTGTGGAATGTGGCAAGAGGGGCGCAGCAGCTGATTGGCGGGCGCGGCGGGGGGGGTGGAGGTGGAGGTGACGACTCCATTGCTTCTCGCGCGTCCGCCTTGGCCTTTAAATAGGAACGCCGGCGGCGGTTTCTCCTGCAGCTGCGACGGGCGGTGCTGAGGGTGGGAAGGTCCTGCCCAGATGGTGTCCAGACCCGCCGCCGCCCCGCCACAGCAGCAGCAGCGGAGGAGGCGGAAGAAGACGCCGCCTAAACGGCGACCCTACCGGCGCCCGCGCAACAAAGCCCAGAGCATCAGCCAGCTGATCCTGCAGGCGCTGTCGGCCCGCAAGCAGCGCGGCGGCCTGTCGCTGGCCTCGCTGCGGGAGGCGCTGCTGGCCAACGGCTACGACGTGGAGAACAACAAGATCCGCCTGCGGATGGCCGTGCGGGGGCTGGTGCGCAACGGCTCGCTGGTGCAGACCAAGGGCCGGGGCCGGGGGGGCGCCGCCACCGCCGGCTACCTGAAGCTCGGCAAGCGGCAGAGGCCGGAGAAGCCGCCGCAACAGCAGAGGAGGAGGAGGAGGAAGGCCACCACGGCGGCGGTGCCGAAATCTCGGGCCGGGGTCAAGGCCAAGAAGGAGACCAACGAGAAGAAATGCCGGACCAAGACCCCCCCCAAGAAGCGGACTGCGGTCAAAGCCTCTCCCAGGAAGACCAAACCTAAACCCAAAAAGACCAGGAAATAAACTTTTTTATTTGGGAGTGGTGGGGAAATCAGCTCAAAACTCCAAACACAAAAGGCTCTTTTCAGAGCCACAACTGTCTGCAAAAAAAAGGCTGAATTTATCCAATTCAATTCCTGGAATCATCGACCAGCTTTTTTTTTAGTTTGGGGAAAGTGGGATCCAATTTGACTCCCACACTTTCTCCCCCTTGGCGCTCTTTCTCTCCCCTGATAGCCCTGCAATTTACTTTTTTTCGCCGCTAAAAGGATGACTGGGAAGTTTAGATTTCGCTTAATTATTTCTGGAGGGCGGTGCACACACGGCAACAATCTCCCTGGATGGTGTAGACTGGGTGGATAATTGGCAGAGAAAAGAGCTGAGATTGAGGGACAAAAACAAATTATTTATTTAGCGCCTTTGACGTAGTAAAAAAAGTCCCCAAGGCGCTTCACAGGAATCCCAGCAACAGCCGGATCGACTGCAATAATTGTCCAATCTTGTACGTTTCTGTACAGGAAATATTAATTTGCTTTTATAGCTGCGATTGGCAAATCCGTCAATTAATGTTTCTGCTACAATTGCGAGATGGCAGCAGTGCTCTCGCATTCCTGTATAACTTGCAAGTGACTGTCATCTGATTTACTTTTATTACTTCAGTTAGTGTTTCATCTAAGCTGTGACATTGAATCCAATGTCTCCTTTTTCTAGCCGACCGTTTTTTGACTTGATTATGCCGATGTGAAGCGCTTTTTTCTCTGTTAAAGGAGCTGTTCGATTGCAAGTTGTCCAATTGTTGGGTGTCCGGTGTCATTTCCGTCCCGGCATAAGATGTGGAGTAAGATGCATGGTCCAGTCCATAATGGTGCACAGTCACACAGGTCTTGTGCATCAGTGGGTTTGAGACGAGTTGTTTCTCGTAGCAAGGAGGGGTGGGTGGACTAAGTATGGTAAATCCCCTCTCCCGGGGAAGGGAAAGGGGTTTGAAAAGGAGAATTTCAAAAGGAAGACACACGAACATGACCTCAATTCGGAAAGACAATCAAAAGAGCTTAAAGAGCGGTCTTGGCCCTGGAGAAGTTCAGAAGTCTATTGGGACTTCCCCTCGAGGGAGGAGGAAAGAGCAGGGAAGTGGGACTAACTGGACAACTTTCAAAGAGCCCTCACGAATCTGTAATCTCAAAGTCCCGATCGCTGCTCCTGGAACTAGTCCCCTCCACTTGCGCTTCCACCGGCGCCATTGAAACTTCTTGAGATACTGCAAGACCACTGGATCTTAGAAAAATCCCTCCCTCGTCTAGGGCCAGCACCGAGAAGTTGCTGCTGTTCATTGCCAAGATTGCAGTGGGGATTCCTTCAGCAGTGTAAGTGTATGTCTTCAAAGACAAATCCAGCCCCACATGCGGCTCCGTATTCAGCCTTGGGTAGTGCCAATATTGCTCTTGTTTTATGGTCCATATTGTTGGTGCCTACCTTCAGAAGGCATCGCCCACAGAGGCTTCTGGTGTCGGTATGTTTTAAAGGTGGTTAGGAAATGGCTCCCTGATCGTCTTTTGCGGAACCACTCGGCAACCAATTACATCTGTAGACCTTGAGTTGTCCGGGTTACTTGGCCATTTGCCCCTGAAGACAGGCAGCTGTCCCTTTCCCCTTCTCCGCAAAGTGGGAAGAACTTCTGGCTCGAAGATTTGACACCCTCGCCTCTTCCTTACAGCAACACCTTGCTAGTATGGCTCCCAAACCGGACTTCCTTAACACTTTTATCTTAAAAACGACCACGCGTCCATCGCCTCTTCTCGAAGGTATCCGAGAGCTTGAAGCGGAATAAGGGGGAAAAGGAGAAATATATAATTCGCATTAAACTGGGCTGTTTCTGAACAGATACCGCAGGAACCGGCATTGCGGCCTTTTGATGCCTGTATAGCAGGCTAGACAAGAGTCTCAATGTTTCTGTCCTGAAATCCTAGGATTGAGCGTTTTCTCGGAATCTCCCCAATGGTCTCCAGCTTTGAATCTTTGGCGGATTGGTTCTGCCCGTCACCCCGTCTTTATCTGTTTGCACAATTTTAGCAATCCTTTTCAATTGTGCAAAGGCGCATTTAGGTTAAATATTAACATGTCAAGTTTAGTTTAATTGAAAAGGAAAAGCTTAAGATAAATCTTGTGGAACAAGCGTTCGGCCATGCCTTACACTTGTCTCCAAAATCAAAAGCAATCACTTTGTAGGATGTGTTACAATTGTCATAGTTTAATTTAAACAAGTGTACCAGGTAGTAAAGATGAGGGTTTATTTATCGTTTCACGCTCATCAAATGTATCGGACACGTGTCGATAAATTGAAAGCACGTTTTTAGCAACACAAGTAAAACCTTGTTATAAGCGGGGAAATACTCGCCGCTCATGGCAACATGAAAGGAAAGCTGAATGTGCTGAAAACACACAGCGGTTCAGCCGACGTCTGCGAGAGAGCAAGACAGGTTAACAGTCGGGGTGGAAGATTGTGAAGAAAGGCATCGCCTCTGGAGGAGCAAGCTGTGAAATAACGTCCGATGGGCAATTGTCACCGGAAGAAGTAACGCGCGGCGGATGGGCGCTTCACTCCCAGTGTGTGTCTGACCATCTTCTAGTTGTATTCATGTCGAGGGCGAAGCGTTGATGTTGGACTCTGGGACCCTAAAGCAGGTGGGTTCTTCATCATTCTGCACACAGGTCCTCACTTCAGTTTCTTGGGTAGTTTTGGACGGTCGCGCTTTTTGGGTATTGTGGAATTCAAAAGGCTTTTCGGGCAGTCCGATACATTCGCCAGAAGCCACGTGTGAATAATTGGAAATCCAGATGTGGCCAATTGCATTTCCGATTAATACATTTTAAAAGAAACGTGTCAGGGACAGCGTCGTTGGGCACGCGATCTTAATACTCAATATTCGCAAGGTGTAGGCAAATGTACTTTACATTTTTTGTGTGCATCTGTTGGGAAACTGGTGAGATAAAAAGCAGAATGTGAGTGTTTATTCAGCGCTGAGCGCTTTACTTCCTTGGTCACGAAATGGTGCTTGGTGTTTGTTAAGTGAATATACACGTATGAAGCATATGTATCTTTGAGTGTGTGTAAAGGAGCTAGGAACATAGGAACAGGAGGAGGCCATTCAGCCCCTCGAGCCTGTTCCGCCATTCAATGAGATCATGGCTGATCTGCGACCTAACTCCATCTACCCGCCTTTGGCCCATGTCCCTTTAGTTAACAAAAATTTATCAATCTCAGATTTAAAATTAACAATTGATCTAGCATCAATTGCCATTTGCAGAAGATGTTCCAAATTTCTACCACCCTTTGTGTGTAGAAGTGTTTCCTAATTTCACTCCTGAAAGGTCTGGCTCTAATTTTTAGACTATACCCCCTAGTCCCAGACTCCCCAACCGGCGGAAATAGTTTCTTTCTAGTTTGGCACTAAAATTAGTGGTGGCTAAAACAGCCAACTTCTATTGGACAAAGCTCATTAAAATCAGAATTAACGGTGCCGAACTGCGCCCCTCCGAAGCATTTCACAACAGTGGAGCGCTGAATTATTATATTATATTTTGCACATTGCACATAGTGGCGATCAGCTTAAGCTCGGAATTTGGCTCGCATTTTGTGGCTCTGAAAAGAGCCGTTGAGTTTAGAATGAAGTTCCAGAGCCTACGCCCCGTTTCCAACGAGAGCGATTTTCCTCTAGCGCCGCTTTGCGCTGATTTTGCTTGGCCTTCCCGCCTCTGGCGGGCTTCTTTTTCCGGCGGGGCCGGGCGGCGGCCCTGCCCTTAGCGGCGGGTGGAGATTGGAGGCGCTTGGGTTTGGGCAACTTAGGCTGCCGGCGAGACTGCGCCGCTCGGGGGACGGGGACGGCGGCGGCCGGGCGTTTGAGCTTGGCCTGGGCCCGTCACCAGGAGGGGGCCGGAGTAGGACTGAGGGCGGCCAGGTTCTGCTGCTACTTCGACCGGCGTCGCCGGTCCGGAGTGATTAAACCTGAAGGAGCCCGAGGCGCCGGTGCCGGCGGTCTGCACCAGCGAGCCCTCCTTCACCAGGTACTTGACCGTGTGGTTGACGCGGGTGTTGTTGCGGCTCACGTCGCAGCCCCGGGCCGACAGCGTCTGCTTGAGGGTGGCCAGCGAGATGCCGCTCCACTCCTTGGTGGCCGCCGCCACCTGCAGGATCTGCTCGGTCACCGTGGGGCCCGTCTTCTTGGGGCGCGGCGGGACCGGCCGCTGCTGGTGGCGATGGTGGTGCTGCTGCCGCCGCCACCTCTTATTATCCAACAGGTCCGGATCTCCCACATCCTCCTCCGCCTTCTGGTTGTTGTCAGCCATGCTCAGAGAGAGGAGCTGTGATGCCAGGACAGGGGTTTGGGCTGAAACTAAAGGCGCTGCGAGTGGGAGCGGCCGCTTTTATAGAGGGAAGGCGGACGGAGTGGAGTTATCGCCACCCTCCCCCTCCCCGCGCCATACACACACCTTATTCAAGAAGGGTAGCAGGGATAAACCAGGGAATTACAGGCCAGTGAGCCTAACATCTGTGGTAGGGAAATTATTGGAAAAAATTCTGAGGGACAAAATTAGTCTCCACTTGGAGAGGCAAGGATTAATCGGGGATAGTCAGCATGGCTTTGTCAAGGGTAAATCATGTCTGACCAATCTGATTGAATTTTTCGAGGGGGTGACTAGGTGTGTGGATGAGGGAAATGCTGTGGATGTGGTTTACATGGACTTCAGTAAGGCTTTTGACAAAGTCCCGCATAGGAGACTGGTCAAGAAGGTAAGAGCCCATGGGATCCAGGGTGCCTTGGCACGTTGGATCCTAAACTGGCTGATTGGCAGGAGGCAGAGGGTGATGGTCGAAGGTTGCTTTTGTGACTGGAAGCCTGTGTCCAGTGGGGTACCTCAGGGATCGGTGCTGGGACCCTTGCTGTTTGTGATCTACATAAATGATTTGGATGAGAATGTAAAAGGTATGATCAGTAAGTTCGCAGATGACACGAAAATTGGTGGGGTGGTAAATTGCGAGGAGGAAAGCCTCAGGCTACAGGACGATATAAACAGGTTGGTCAGATGGGCAGAAAAGTGGCAAATGGAATTTAACCCTGAAAAGTGCGAGGTGATGCATTTTGGACGGACAAATAAGGCAAGGGAATACACAATGGGTGGTAGGACCCTAGGAAGTACAGAGGGTCAGAGGGACCTTGGTGTACATGTACATAGATCCCTGAAGGCAGCGGAACAGGTAGATAAGGTAGTTAAAAAGGCATATGGGATACTTGCCTTCATTAGCCGAGGCATAGAATATAAGAGCAGGGAGGTTATGATGGAGCTGTACAAAACGCTGGTAAGGCCACAGCTGGAGTACTGTGTGCAGTTCTGGTCGCCTCACCATAGGAAGGATGTGATTGCTTTGGGGAGGGTGCAGAAAAGATTCACCAGGATGTTACCTGGGATGGAGCGCCTCAGCTATGAAGAAAAACTAAACAGGCTGGGGTTGTTTTCCTTGGAGCAAAGAAGGCTGAGGGGGGACCTGAGTGAGGTGTACAAAATGATGAGGGGCATAGATAGGGTAGATAAAGAGGAACTTTTCCCCTTAGTAGGGGGGTCAATAACAAGGGGGCATAGATTCAAGGTAAGGGGCAGGAGGTTTAGAGGGGATTTGAGGAGGAACTTTTTCACCCAGAGGCTGGTTGGAGTCTGGAACTCACTGCCTGAAAGGGTGGTAGAGACAGGAACCCTCACAACATTCAAGAAGCATTTGGATGAGCACTTGAAATGCCATTGCATACAAGGCTATGGACCAAATGCTGGAAAATGGGATTAGATTGGACAGGGCTTGATAGACGGCACAGACATGATGGGCCGAAGGGCCTCTTTCTGTGCTGTATAACTCTATGACTATATGACTCTTGTTCTCTTCCCTTCCCTCCCACTCCCCTTGACACATAGAAACATAGAAGGTTGGAGCAGGAGTAGGCCATTCGGCCCCTCAAGCCTGCTCCGCCATTCAATGAGATCATGGCTGATCATCCAAACTCAGTACCCGGTCCCTGCTTTCTCCCCATATCCCTTGATTCCCATTAGCCTTAAGAAATATATCTAACTCCTTCTTGAATATATTTAATGAATTGGCCTCAACTGCCTTCTGTGGTAGAGAATTCCACAGGTTCACCACTCTCTGGGTGAAGAAATTCCTCCTCATCTCTGTCCTATATGGCTTACCCCTTATCCTTAGACTGTGACCCTTGGTTCTGGACTCCCCCGCCATCGGGAACAGCCTTCCTGCATCTCGTCTGTCTATTCCTGTTAGAATTTTGTAAGTTTCAATGAGATCCCCTCTCATTCTTCTAAACTCCAGCGAGTATAAGCTGTTGCAATGTAGGGAAATGCGGCACCCAATTCACGCACAGCAAGCTCCCACAAACAACCTGATAATGACCAGATCATCTGTTCTTCAGTGATGTTGATTGAGGGATTAATATTGGCCCCAAGACACCGGGGATAACTCTGCCCCCGCCCCGCCCTTCTTCGAAATAGTGGCCGCGGGATCTTTTACGTCAACCTGAGAGGGCAGAGAAGCCTCGGTTTAACGTCTCATCCGAAGTGCGGCACCTACGACAGTGTAGCGCTCCAACAGCACTGCACTGGAGTGTCGGCCTGGATTTTTATGCTCAAGTCCCTGGAGTGGGACTTGAACCCACAACCTTCTCAGAGGGTGCTGCCAACTGAGCCACTGGCTGACGCAGACTTAATAAATGTCTACGCCAGGGTTGTTAATTCCAAGAATGGGATGCTCTATTTTAAAATGTAGTTGTGTTGAATGCTTTTTGAGACCAAATACTAGGTTTTCTCAACATGTCTATCTTTTTATTTCATTTTAAATACTTTTCAATAACAACCCAATTTGACAAAAACTTTAAATTGAATTTCTAGCGGAATTGATATGCTATTTCCTTTGCAACAACAAATGGCGGCTATTGCTTACAGAAATCTTCCAATTAATAGGCCATCGTCCGTTACTTTATGTAGGCTTCAACCTGGGATGTAGAGGTTGTTTAGAGTGATGGCTTCAAAGCCCGTCCACATTTAGCAGTCAGCTCTCACCCATGGCTTACAAAAGCTGCCTGTGTAGCGGTGGCGGCCACACCCTGCCAACTATCTTTATTTGGGCAATTTTAACCGAACTCGCTGTGCGGGAAACTCATGGGTCGTGTGTAACATCGGTCTTACACCCTGCCCAATATTACTCTCGGTTGACTTCAATGACGGGTTAGTTTAGAATTGCCCCGCCCAATGTCAGTCACTTCAATGGAGTTGAACAGTGGGCGGGGTGTATTGCAGGCGGCCAATGTGATTCAGCCCGTTGTGTGCTCCCGCCCAAAGACACATTTCAATCCATGAATGGACGAAAATCACTGGAAAGTTCAAACCAAATGGTTTAGAGGGGAAGTTAAACCCAGTATATACGGATTGGAATCAGGATCTGGTTAACCCTCTCGAAGCTTGTGCTTATGTGAAGGAGCAAGGAAACTCTCTGGTGTAGACAGATAAATGCCCTGGTCTGAGTACAGTCTGTGGGGCAGCCTATATCTTCACATCCAAAAAGACACACACACACCGGCTGATTAGATTGCAGCTATCGGGAAAGGTTGAACAGGTTGGGTCTTAGTGGTGACCTGATAGAGGTCTTTAAAATTATGAATGGGTTGGACAGGGTAGATGTGGAGAGAATGTTTCCACTTGTGGGAGGATCCAGAACTAGGGGCTATAAATCCAATAGGGGAATAAGGAGAAATGTCTTTAGAATGTGGAACTCACTACCACAGGAAGTGGTTGAGGCGAATAGCTTAGATGCTTTCAAAAGGAAACTTGACGAGTACGTGAGAGAAAGGGGAATAGAAAGATATGCTGAAAGGCTGAGATGAGGTAGGTGGAATGGGAGGAGACTCGTGTGGAGTATAAACACCAGCACAGACGAGCTGGGCCGAACGGCCTGTTTCTGTGCTGTATGTTCTATGTAAGTCACTACCCACTGTGAAAAGATCTGTTGCCATTACCATAGGTCTTTCCATGTTGGTAATGAACGATTGATTTCAGGATCGTGATATTAGGGCCATTTCAGGGTGCACATGTTGAGCAGTAATTGCATCATATGCACATCGATTCTGTCCAACGCAGCCAATGACCTGGTTAGAAACGTTTGCTGATGAATTTATCTAATCCTGGGATGCCAACTACCATGCACAGGAGTTCACTGTTTAAAGTATTTGAGCTGGGTCAATGCATATGCTGCATATGTGACTGCACACATCTTGGCCCTTGAGCATGAAAGTACCACAATACCAATTTCAGTGATATTTTCATTGTATCTCCAGTATGTAATGACATCGAGAATAAAACATGATGGGATAGATCTTAGCTGTGTGCGATAGTGTGAAGCAGGAGATAGCGAGTCGGGAGCCCGTTTTACATTTCTCCTGATTGACTTCAATGGAAATAAAACTCAGGAGAGATGTAAAACGGGCTGCCCACTCGTTATCACCCATATTACTCTATCGCACAAAGTCAAGATCTACCCCATAGGTTTATATGGTTAAGCAAATGACTCTTAAATGATCTTTAAGATTCTCCCCTAACCTTGCCTCTTATTTCAAGTCTTTTTGGGGAGTCTTCAATTGTAAAATCAGTTACGTCATGTAATGAAATCCCTCAAGAAAAATAATATTCCACATGCCATGTGTCGCTAACAATTAATGGCAGATTACAACATTACAAGTGACTCCACTTCAAAAGTCCTTCATTGGCTGTAAAGCGTTGAGACGTCCGGTGGTCGTGAAAGGCGCTGTATAGATGCAAGTTTTTCTTTCTTTCAGATGGATCATTAGTAGCTAAATTGACGTGTTATTGAGTGCACCAAATTTTGGCAAATGATCATATCCGTTCAGCAAGTTTGAACTTAACTGGAAACAACTGTGAGATGTATCCATACTATTCAAAACCTGCAAGCTCAAGAAGAACATTGAAGAATTAATTCTGCACTTACAATGGAGTTTGTCACTTAATATGGAGTCCAATTTTTCACCCCACAGCTTCAACATCTCAGCCTTCGCTTAGCTGAGAGACTTGCATTTATACAGCGCTGTTCACGATCTCAATGAAGTACTATTTAAAGTGTGGTCACTGTTGTAATGTAGGAAACGCGGCAGCCAATTTGCGCACAGCAAGCTCCCACAAACCACAAATGTGACAATGACCAGATAATCTGTTTTTGTTATGTTGATTGAGGGATAACTATTGGCCAGGACTCCCTCTTGATAACTCCACCTGCTCTTCTTCGAAATGAGTGCCATGGATCTTTTACGTACACCTGCGAGAGCAGACGGGACCTCGGTTTAACGCCTCATCCCTCAGCACTGCACTGGGAGTGTCAGCTTAGATTTTTGTGCTCAAGCCCCTGGAGTGGGGACTATGAACCCACAACCTTCAGAAACTCAGAGGCGAGAGAGAGCGCCACCCACCGAGCCACTGGCTAACATGCAAGTGGGACTAGCCGAAGACACTTGCAAGAGAACCCCAGCCTCTCCAGTCTATCCACGTAACTGAAGTCCCTTAATCCCTGGAACCATTCTTGTAAATCTTTTCTGCACGCTGTCTAAAGCCTTTACATCCTTCCTAAAATGCGGTGCCCAGAATTGGACACAATACTCCAGGTGAGGCCGAACCAGTGTTTTTATAAAGGCCTCCTTCTGTGGTGTAACCGTTCTATGTGGCCGGATGTCCAATTTTGTTGATAATCACGTCCCCCCCTCCCCACCCCGCCTCCAAGGAAGTGAAGCGCCTTGGGGCGTGAAAGGCGCTGTGGAAATGCATGCTTTTGTTGTTGTTGCTATCATTTGTGAAGAGGGGGCGGGGCTTCCTGGGCGGGGGGCGGGGGGCGTGGCCAAGCGGCAGGTTGACTCGACCTCGTCCGCCTTCTGCCCTTATAAACAAAGTCGCCGCCGCGGCTCCGCCACAAGTTTGCGCGACGTCCGTCAGCGTGGACTTGCCCGATGGCCGAGACCGGTCCTGTTAAAGCGGATGTCCCCGCACCCGCTCCTCCTGATGCCGCCGCCAAGAAGAAGGCCGCCTACCGGCCGCAGAAAGGAGGCGGCGCCGCCGCGGTGGCCGAGCAGATCCTGGAGGCGGTGGCTGCCACCAAGGAGCGCCAGGCGGCCCCCAAGCTGGGCGCCCTGAAGAAAACCATCTCGGCCTCCGGCTACGAGCCGGAGAAAGGCGCCGTCGTCCGGCCCAACCAGTCGGCCGGCACCTTGGCCAACAAGGGATCGCCAGTGGAGAGCCGCGCCGGCACCTCCTCGGCCTCCCTGCACCCGGACCGAAAGGAGGAGGAGGGCGAGGAAGGAGAGGCTGAGGACGGGGCCGAAGGAGGCGCCGAGAGGAAACCGGCCGTCAAGAAACCAGCCCGCAAGAGGGCGGCGGCGGCCAAACCTGCTGCCCACAAACGCGCCAAGAAGTCGGCGGCGGCCAAGAGCCCCCGGAAGCCCAAGCCCAGAAAAGCCCCCAAGCGGCCCGCAGCCTCCCGGACTGTGGGACGTAAGCGACGGGCCCCGAAGAGGAGGTAGACGGGGCAGGAGCGGCGAACCGCCTTAACACTAAATAAAAGGCTCTTTTCAGAGCCACTCAGATTCACAAAATAAGGAGCTAAAGACCATTGTTGACAAATACGACTTTGTGCAATGTTGTAGAACGGGCGATAGCGGACCCGCAGCCCAATTTACATCTCCCAAATATAATTTCTATTATTTCAAATAGTAAGACCACACCCAGCTGACCAAAACAAAAATAAACTTACTCAAATAAACGAAGTAAAATGTGCCATAAATATAAACAGAACCTACTGGTTATAGCGTTTTCTGTTTGTATTTGAGATTTCCAGCATCAGCAGTATTTTGGTCATTCGTAGCAAAATGAATGAATTTGCATTGGCCAGGAGTTTTATTTGGAGCGGCGAACCGTCTGAACACAAAAGGCCCTTTTCAGAGCCACTCATATTTTCAAAATGAGCTAAAGGCAGAGAGTGAGTTCCACCCCTCGATTCTCACCTGAACTGGATCACATTTTGTTGACTGGGTCTAGTGATTCATGAAACTCTATAACCACAAATGTAAACAGAAAATGCTGGAAATTGCAAGATCTGAGTATTTCCAGCATTTTCTGTTTTTATTTCCGGCATCCGCGGTATTTTGCACTGATGTGACCAAATGTATTCAGCATTTACTTGGGAAGATAGTTTGAAAAGAAAAATAGAAGTCTTAGGGGTAGGAATTCGACTCGGGCGGTATCAGATCGGCCGCCCTTTGAACGCAGCGCTGATACTGATTGACTGCAATGGACTGAATATCACAGAATCACAGAATCACAGAAACCCCACAGTGCAGATAGAGGCCATTTTGGCCCATCGAGCCTGCACCGCACATATCCCACCCGATCCCCGTAACCCCACGTATTTAATCCCCCTAACACTAAGGGTCAATTTATCATAGCCAATCAACCTAAACCCGCACATCTTTGGACTACGAATTTATATAGCACCTTTCACAACCTTTTTTTTAAATTGTTTTTATGGGACGTGGGCGTCGTTGGCAAGGCCAGCATCTATTGCCCATCCCTAATTGCCCTTGAGAAGGTGGTGGTGAGCCGCCTTCTTGAACTGCTGCCGTCCGTGTGGTGAAGGTACTCCCACAGTACTGTTAGGGAGGGAGTTCCAGGATTTTGACCCAGCGATGATGAAGGAACGACGATATACTTCTAAGTCAGGATGATGTGTGACTTGGAGGGGAACTGGGAGGTGGTGGTGTTCCCATGCACCTGCTGCCCTTGTCCTTCTAGGTGGAAGAGGTTGCGGGTTTGGGAGGTGCTGCAGAAGAAGCCTTGGCGAGTTGCTGCAGTGCATCTTGTAGATGGTACACACTGCAGCCACGGTGTGCCGGTGGTGGAGGGAGCGGATGTTTAAGGTGGTAGATGGGGTGCCAATCATGCGGCTGCTTTGTCCTGGATGGTTTCGAGCTTCTTGAGTGCTGTTGGAGCTGCACTCATCCAGGCAAGTGGAGAGTACTCCATCACACTCCTTACTTGTGACTTCTGCTCTTGTTGCCACAGTATTTATGGACAATGGTGACCCCCAGGATGTTGATTGTGGGGGATTCGGTAATGGTAATGCCATTGAATGTCAAGGGGTGGTGTTTAGATGCTCGCTTTTTGGAGATAGTCATTGTCTAGCAGTTCTGTGGCTCGAATGTTACCTGCCACTTATCAACCAATGCTTGAATGTCGTTCAGGTCTTGTTGCACGCGGGCATGGACTGCTTTATTATCTGAGGAGTTGCGAATGGCACGGAACACTGTGCAATCATCAGCGAACATCCCCACTTCTGACCTTATGTTGGAGGGAAGGTCATTGATGAAGCAGCTGAAGATGATTGGGCCTAGGAAACTGCGCTGAGGAACCCCTGCAGCGATGTCCTGGGGCTGTGATGATGACCTTAAATCACCACAACCATCCTCCTTTGTGCTAGGTCTGAGTCCAGCCAGTGGAGAGTTTTTTCCCCCGGTTCCCGTTGACTTCAGTTTTACTGGGGCTCCTTGATGCCACACTCGGTCAAATACTGCCTTGATGTCAAGGGCAGTCACTCTCACCTCACCTCTGGAATTCAGCTCCTTTTGTCCATGTTTGGACCAAGGCTGTAACGAAGTCGGCAGCCGAGTGGTCTTGCTCTTTTTGATTGAACAAATTAACTGTAAATTAATAAAAATTTAAATAAATCTTAACAAATTAAATTAAAATTGCATTGGCCGGGAGTGATGAAGCACTCCAGTTCCCGTGGCGCCCACCAGTCGCAGAAGGCCTTGAGCGTGCCGGCGGACACTGTGTGCTCCATCTCCAGCGCCTGACCCCCTCGACCACCCGCTGCCTGGACCTGTTTATGGTTACCTTCGTCAGGCACAGGAGCAGTCCTACGAGGTCCTCTGATCTGCCCGCTCCCCCCTGCCAAAGGGTGACCAAAGATCAGGAGCGTGAGACTGAAGTGCAGCCAGAAATCGAGGAGCAGCCCCTTCAAATAGTGGAACAGAGGCTGCAACCTCTCACATTCGGTATAAACGTGGAACACGGACTCCTCTCGGCCGCAGAAAAGGCAGGCGGCCTGGGAGTCCGTGAAGCTGTTTAAAAGCTTATTACACGGGACTGCTCCATGCAACACCCTCCAGGCCAAGTCCCCAATAGAAAAAGGGAGGACTTCCCCCTTAGAGAGCCCCCCATTGGGGACCTCCGCCTCCGCCAAGCGGCGTGTCCAGATGGCAGACGAAGATGGCAAAGTGGAGAGTGTGCAGGAGCAGCCTGTACAGGAAACCTCTCCGCGCGGAGCTAAAAGGCATGGAGGGCATTTCCCCGAGATGGCTCAAGTTGTGAGGTGCCGGCTCCTGAGAGGGGTTTCGGGGCCGGGCGCTGATGAGGAATTCCATCCGAACGGGGGTCAGTTCGGATGGGATCGCCCCTCATACTTGAGCCTCCTCGATACGCCTAGTGGAGTCGGGGCCCAGTGCCACTTTCAGTGACTCGATGGCTTTGGCCACGAGCCAGATTTTGGCCCAGAACAGGCGCTGCACCAGCTCCTCTGCCATCGAGCAGGTCCCCGACTCTGGTCACCGGCCGAGTGGCCTTGGTGGAATCCAAACTGGGAATCAGTGAGCACGTTATTGGTGAGTGCCGCTTGATAGCACTGTCGATTACACCTTCCATCACTTTGCTGATGATTGAGAGTAGACTGATGGGGCACTAATTGGCCAGGTTGTATTTGTCCTGCGCTTTGTGGACAGGACACGCCTGGGCAGTTTTCCACATTGTCGGATTGATGCCAGTGTTTTAGCTGTACTGGAACAGCATGGCTAGAGGCGTGACTAGTTCTAGAGCACAAGTCTTCAGCACGACAGCCGGGATGTTGTCAGAGAAAGTCCCAATATCTAATAATTAAAATTATAACTAAAATAAATCATAATTTATGGTACTTGGTTCCAAATCTGGTACTGATTTCTTCCAGTGAATCATCTTTAACCTACTATTCTATGAAACTTTACAGGGACAATATTATCTTAATGTGGGAATATTCTTTTAAAAAGTGAGTTTGGAATATTGGGCACTGCTGCAAGATTATTGACTTATAATCACGGGAAAATAACCCTTTTTGTTCAAATTTTCAAACATCCTCCAGCATGAAATGGGTCCATTCTTAAAATGTGCTTTTTTATTTTACAAATCAACCCATTGAGATAATTTTCTCCATCATATGTTTAGTTCATGAAAGTACAATTGGAACCTACAGTTATGCTGCATTGTTTTTCTTCGTCATTTTTCTGAATTGCTTGTTTGAAATGTCAAGATTCCTGAAAACCGAGAGTAGGTAGACTAATGTCTCAACATTTGCTCGCTAGTCAAATGTTAAGGAGACAGACTTGCATTTATATAGCACCTTTCACATCCTCAGGATGCCCCAAAGCACTTTACAGCCAATGAAGTACTTTTGAAGTGGAGTCACTGTTGTAATGTAGGAAACGCGGCAACCAATTTGCGCACAGCAAGCTCCCGCAAACAGCAGTGTGATAATGACCAGATAATCTATCTTAGCGATGTTGATTAAAGGCTCAATATTGGCCAGGACTCACCTGCTCTTCTTCAAAATTATTCCCATGGGATCTTTCATACCAATCCGAGAGAGCAGACAGGGCCTCAGTTTAACGTCTCATCGTAAAGATGGCACCTCTGACAGTGCAGCGCTCCCTCAGTACTGCACTAGAGTGTCAGCCTGGATTTTTGTATTCACGTCTCGTGGAGTGGGACATGAACCCACAACCTTCTGACTCTGAGGCAAGAGTGCTACCCACTGAGCCACAGCTGGGTGAGGGAGATCAAAGGGCCGGGGTTAGGTGACCTTTGGTGAAGAATAACAAGGTTTTTTCAAGAAGGTTGAAGGGACATTATGCGTAACAGGGAGAGGAAAACACCTTAGGTAGAAAATGCTGGGCTTATTCAGCGGTTCTGCTAGTGCCTGAGAGAAGACAGGGTTAAACAGTCACTTTCTTTTTCAAAGTAGCAATAATCTGGCATCTGAAGGGCCTGGGATGTTTCTCTAAGTTAAAGGCACTGGAGGTCGATGATCAGCCATGGTATTATTGAATGGCAGAGCAGGCTCGAGGGGCCATATGCCCTACTCCTGCTCTTACATCTTATGTCCTTATATAAATGCAAGCTGTTCTTATGTCAGCTGTAACTCAGTGGGTAGCACACTTGCCTCTGAGTCATGAAGGTTGTGATTCAAATCCCACTCCAGAAACTTGAGCACATAAGTCTAGGCTGATGCTCCAGTGTAGTACTGAGGGAGTGCTGCACTGTCAGAGGTGTTGTCTTTCAGATAAGACATTAAAGTGAAGCCCCATCTGCTCTCTCAGGTAGATGTAAAAGATCACAGGCACTGTTTCCAAGAAGAGCAGGGGAGTTCTCCCCAGTGTCCTAGGCCAATATTTACCCCTCAATCAACATCCCTACAACAGATTTTAAGAGGGGAAAGGGAGGAGGGGAGGAAATAACAAAAGGGAAGGTCTGTGATAGGATGGAAAGTAGGAGAGATTAAATGACAAAAGATGTGATGGTGCAAGGCAAACAGATGGTACTGGGACAAGTAAAGGAACCAAAGATGACTCTAGATGAGGTGTGAATGGCAATGGGAGAATGATCGGCAGCTGCCATGTGAAAAAATAGGGGCAGAGGTTATGGTCAGAAATTGTTGAACTCAATGTTGACTCCAGAAGGCTGTAAAAAGTGTCTAAAATAATTCTTTCACAAGACAGCTGTTGATGATTCTGCCATTGCCATTTACACCTCATCTAGACTCATCTTTTGTTTCTTAACTTGTCCCATTACCATCCCCTTTTGTCTTTTAATCTCTCTTGCCTTCCAGCCTATCACAAGCTTTCCCTTTTTTCTTTCCTCCCCTCCTTCCCTGCCCCACACTTGCTTAAAATCCTGTTACATCTCTAACTTTTTCCAGTTCTTATGAAGGGTCACCGATCTGAAATGTTAACTGTTTCTCTCTACAGATGCTGCCTGATCTACTGATTATTTCCAGCATTTTCTGTTTTTATTTCAGATTTTGCTTTTGTTTATGAAAATGCGAGTTGTTATACACACACCTTTCACTTTCTCAGGATGTCCCAAAGTGCCAATTTTGAAATGCAGTCTTGTAAACACAGCAGCCAACGTCACATCAAAGGTCTGTGATAGGATGGAAAGTAGGAGAGATTAAATGACAAAAGATGTGATGGTGCAAGGCAAACAGATGGTACTGGGACAAGTGGCTAAAGGGATGGTGCAGGGGGGAGGGCTTTAGTTTCCTGGATCACTGGGTCTGCTTCTGGGAAAGGTGGGACTTGTACAAGTCGGACGGTTTACACCTGAACCAGAGGGGAACCAATATCCTTGCGGGGAGGTTTGCTAGCACTGCTGGGGGGGGTTTAAACTAACTTGGCAGGGGGATGGGGTACAGAGTGGAGCTATAGTAGGGGGTGATTTACAGCCAAATACAGAGGGAAAAACAAGTCAGCTGGGAAGGCAAAGCAAATATGTGAAGGCAAAAGAGAATATGGCAGGGCTGGAAGGCATTTATTTTAATGCAAGGAGTCTTGCAAATAAGGTGGATGAACTGAAGTTGTTGTTGAACACATGGGAGTACGATATTGTTGCTATCACGGAGACATGGTTGAGGGAGGGTCAGGACTGGCAGCTCAATATTCCGGGGTATAGAATCTTCAGGCGAGACAGAGGGGGGTGTAAAAGGGGAGGGGGTGTTGCAATATTAATTAAGGAGTCAATTACTGCTGTAAGGAGGGATGATATATTAGCGGGTTCCTCTAATGAGGCCATATGGGTAGAACTTAAAAACAAAAAGGGGGCAAGCACTTTGCTGGGAGTGTACTATAGGCCCCCAAACAGTCAGGGGGAGATAGAGGAACAGATATGTAGGCAAATCTCAGAAAAGTGCGAAAATAATAGGGTAATAATAGTGGGGGATTTCAACTTCCCCAATATAAATTGGGATAGTCAGAGTGTGAAAGGCTTAGAGGGTGCAGAATTCTTAAAGTGCATCGAGGAGAGCTTTTTGAGCCAACATGTAGAAAGTCCTACAAGAGAGGGGGCGGTACTGGACCTAATTCTGGGGAATGTAGCAGGGCAAGTGGTGGAAGTGTCAGTAGGAGAGCATTTTGGCGACAGTGACCACAATTCGGTGAGATTTAAGGTGGTCATGGAAAAAGACAAAGACGGCCCGGAAATAAGGGTTCTAAATTGGGGGAAGGCCGATTTTAATATGATAAGGCAGGATCTGGCCAAATTGGACTGGGAGCAGCTACTTATAGGAAAATCCACATCAAAACAGTGGGAGACTTTCAGAAGGGAAATAGAGAGAGTACAACGCCAACATGTTCCTGTAAAGGTCAAGGGTGGGACCAACAAGCAAAGGGAACCTTGGATGACAAGGGATATACAAAAATGCATTAGAAATAAAAGGGGGGCTTTTGGCAGTTACAAAAGACTAAAGACGGAAGTAGCCCTAGAGGAGTATAAAAAATGCAGGGGCATACTTAAAAAAGAAATTAGGAGGGCGAGGAGGGGCCATGAAATAACACTGGCGAGCAAAATAAAGGAAAATCCTAAGATGTTTTATAAGTATATTAAGGGCAAGAGGATAACCAGGGAAAGGGTAGGGCCCATTAGGGACCAAAGTGGCAATCTGTGTGTAGAGCCAGATGATGTAGGCGGGGTTTTAAATGAATTTTTTGCATCTGTGTTCACTATGGAGAAAGACGATGCAGACATAGAAATCGGGCAAGGGGGCTGTGACATACTTGAACATATTAGCATCGAGAGGGAGGAGGTGCTAGCGGTTTTAGCAGGCCAAAAAGTGGATAAATCCCCAGGCCCAGACGAGATGTATCCCAGGCTGCTGTGGGAGGCAAAGGAGGAGATTGCAGGGGCTCTGACACAAATTTTCAGAACCTCTCTGGCCACAGGGGATGTACCAGAGGACTGGAGAACAGCTAACGTAGTACCATTATTCAAGAAGGGTAGCAGGGATAAACCAGGGAATTACAGGCCAGTGAGCCTAACATCTGTGGTAGGGAAATTATTGGAAAAAATTCTGAGGGACAAAATTAGTCTCCACTTGGAGAGGCAAGGATTAATCGGGGATAGTCAGCATGGCTTTGTCAAGGGTAAATCATGTCTGACAAATCTGATTGAATTTTTCGAGGGGGTGACTAGGGGGGTGGATGAGGGAAATGCTGTGGATGTGGTTTACATGGACTTCAGTAAAGCTTTTGACAAAGTCCCGCATAGGAGACTGGTCAAGAAGATAAGAGCCCATGGGATCCAGGGTGCCTTGGCGCGTTGGATCATAAACTGGCTGAGTGGCAGGAGGCAGAGGGTGATGGTCGAAGGTTGCTTTTGTGACTGGAAGCCTGTGTCCAGTGGGGTACCTCAGGGATCGGTGCTGGGTCCCTTGTTGTTTGTGATCTACATAAATGATTTGGATGAGAATGTAAAAGGTATGATCAGTAAGTTCGCAGATGACACGAAAATTGGTGGGGTGGTAAATTGTGAGGAGGAAAGCCTCAGGCTACAGGACGATATAAACGGGTTGGTCAGATGGGCGGAAAAGTGGCAAATGGAATTTAACCCTGAAAAGTGCGAGGTGATGCATTTTGGACGGACAAATAAGGCAAGGGAATACACAATGAGTGGTAGGACCCTAGGAAGTACAGAGGGTCAGAGGGACCTTGGTGTACATGTACATAGATCCCTGAAGGCAGCGGAACAGGTAGATAAGGTGGTTAAAAAGGCATATGGGATACTTGCCTTCATTAGCCGAGGCATAGAATATAAGAGCAGGGAGGTTATGATGGAGCTGTACAAAACGCTGGTGAGGCCACAGCTGGAGTACTGTGTGCAGTTCTGGTCGCCTCACTATAGGAAGGATGTGATTGCTTTGGAGAGGGTGCAGAGAAGATTCACCAGGATGTTACCTGGGATGGAGCGCCTCAGCTATGAAGAGAGGCTGGACAGGCTGGGGTTGTTTTCCTTGGAGCAAAGAAGGCTGAGGGGGGACCTGATTGAGGTGTACAAAATGATGAGGGGCATAGATAGGGTAGACAAAGAGGAACTTTTCCCCTTAGTAGGGGGGTCAATAACAAGGGGGCATAGATTCAGGGTAAGGGGCAGGAGATTTAGAGGGGATTTGAGGAGGAACTTTTTCACCCAGAGGGTGGTTGGAATGTGGAACTCAATGCCTGAAAGGGTGGTAGAGGCAGGAACCCTCACAACATTCAAGAAGCATTTGGATGAGCACTTGAAATGCCATTGCATACAAGGCTATGGACCAAATGCTGGAAAATGGGATTAGACTGGACAGGGATGGATGGGCGGCGCAGACACGATGGGCCGAAGGGCCTCTTTCTGTGCTGTAAAACTCTATGACTCTATGACTGTCTCACAGACAACAATGAGATAATGGAGCAGTTAATCGGGTTTTGAAAGTGCTGTTTGAAGAATCGAGTTTGCCAGGACACCAGAAAACTCCTGCTCTTTTTTGAACGGGGCCATGGGACCTTCTGCGTTCACACGAGAGAGAAGGTCCTTAATTTAAAAAAAACCGTTGAAATAATCTAATTAATTAAAGACCTGCAGAAGACAAACACATCTCCGATCTTGACTCTAGTGTCAAAGCTTTGGTACAATTTTATCAGATCGCACTCAAGTGTAACCCTGCACCCCTTGATGTTGCTGGAGTCGATGTGGTGCTGATTCTGCAGGAAGAGAACCAGTTAAAACCTGCTTCAGGCCAGCTGGGGTTTTTCTGACCATTAACGTTAATGGGCGAAAACTCATTGAAAGTAAATGGGCGAAAACTCATTGAAAGTAAATCTAAAGAAATCAAACTTTTCAAAGCCACCCAAATGTTACATTATACATTATGTATCGCATCCCCTACTCGTAAATAACCAGTTATACACCTTTCAAATATTTTGGTGGCTCTTAAAAGAACCTTTGGTTTGTAAATCACGGTTATTTCTCAACTATCTTCAACCACCGAACCCATAGAGGGTGCGTCCCTGGCGTTTCAGCGCGTACACCACGTCCATGGCCGTCACCGTCTTGCGCTTGGCGTGTTCCGTGTAGGTGACCGAGTCCCTGATGACATTCTCGAGAAAGACCTTCAAAACTCCGCGGACCTCCTCATAGATCAAACCTGAGATTCGCTTGACACCCCCACGGCGAGCCAGGCGACGAATAGCTGGTTTAGTTATACCCTGGATGTTATCGCGGAGCACTTTACGATGCCGCTTAGCTCCGCCTTTGCCCAGTCCCTTACCACCCTTCCCTCTGCCTGACATGCTTCAGAGTCACTGCTTAAATAACCAAACACCCGCCCGCTGCCCTTTTATATACAGTGTGAGCGGACCTGGGTGAAGATGCGCGGAAGGGGCGTCGTCGGCGTTCATCACGTGACTTCATTTCCGCCACCCATCCATTTCAAACCAATCTATCCGAATGTAAATTAAAATGTAAGGCAAAACTGGGTACGAAAAAGGAAAACATGTTCCTTTGTGCTTATATGTTGTTTCTGCAATTAATTTATGAATTAATTAAAACAAAAAATCGTTTCTGTTGAACTATCATAAGTTATTTCAAGTAACCTTCAATTACATGGGAGATAAACGAATCATTCTTGGGAACCAAGTATATTCACTTTATCTATTAAAAATTAATTTAATTTCGATTGAATTGCACTAACACTGGGACCAAGCTCACTGCAAAAATCTCCCCATGATACTAAACCACTGAATTTACACCACAAATTTATCTGAATTCGCCTTGCTAAACTGCCTGGTGTAAAGAAAGGGTTTGCATTTATATAGCACCTTTCATGATCCTGGGCTGTCCCAGAGGCTTCATAGCCGATGAAGTACTTTTGGACTGTTGCAATTTTAGCAACCAATTTGCCCACAGCAGGCTCCAACAGACAGCAATGAAATAAATGAACAGTTAATCTGTCTTTGATGATGATGGTTGGGGGATGCTCTTCTTCAAAATAGTGCCTTGGGATCTTTTATGTTTACAGAGGCTGAACCTTGGCTCAATGCCTCATTCAAAAGATGTATAAAAATGTAATCAGGACCTGACTCCAGAGGAAAGCAGACTCGGACTGCCTGGAGGGGGATCTTAACTTGCTTTGACTTAACATTGCATGGACTGCAAATCCAGCGTAGCATCAAAGCTGGCTTGTAATGTACTGTGGGCTCTATTGAATGCTTTGCATACTTTTCTAAACATATCTGGCTCAATTTAGATGTTTGGAGAGCAGAGATTTTGACCTCTCCCAATTTTTTACATTTCTAATTTTTGGGATACTGTTCTGCCCATCTGTGTCTAGACATGCACAGATCTCTGTCATAAAGCTAGGCTGACACTCCAGTGTGGTACTGAGGGAGTGCCGCATTGTCGGAGGTTCCATCTTTTGGATGAGATGTTAAACCGAGGCCCCGACTGTGCTCTCAGGTGAACGTAAAAGATCCCATGGCACTATTTCAAAGAAGATTACGGGAGTTATTCCCGGTGTCCAGGCCAATATTTAGCTCTCAATGAACATAACAAAAACAGATTATCTGGTCATTATCACATTGCTGTTCGTGGGACCTTGCTGTGCGCAAATTTCCCACATTACAACAGTAACTCCACTTCGAAAAAGTGCTTCATTGACTGTAAAGCACTTTGAGACATCCGGTGGTTGTGAAAGGCGCTATATAAATGCAAGCCTTTCTTTCTTTTTTCTTTCTAAATCAGCCATATTTGCATCCAAGCCAGAGCTGAGCAATGCTTGGCTGGAAGCCGAACCACAGCTACCATTTTCAGATCAATAACTCCAATGTAAATGCAGCATTGATTTAACAGTGAATCTGACACCATTGGTAAGTAACCTTGGATGAACTTTGAAACTCACCTAGTCACAGCTGAATTGGAAACTTGGGAGCAGAACTACATTTAACTGGATCCAACTGCATCCACATCTCTGAGACAATAAAAACATTATTAGCCACATGAACCATCGCAGTCTTATACATACCCTTATGCGTAATCTGATTATAATGCTGCTATGGAAGAATATCAATACATCTTTTACTTTCAAGTGGCCTTACATCATCACATTATGGCTAAGTGGGTAGGTTGTGGGTTCACACTGCACTCCAGGGACTTGAACACAGTACCGAGGGAGTGCAGCACTGTCCGAGGTGCCGTCTTTTGAATGAGACGCTAAATCGAAGCCACAATCCCATGGTACTATTCTGGAAAGAGCAGGGGATTTGTCCCCAATGTCCTGGCCAATATTTATCACTCACCCAACATCACTAAAAACAGATTATCTGGCTAGTATCACATTGCTGTTTGTGGGAGCTTGCTGTACACAAATTATCGGCTGTGTTTCCTACATTGCAACGGTGACTACACTTCATTGGTTGTAAAGCCTGAGGTTCTGAAATGCGCTATATAAATGCAAGTTCTTTATTCCTTTTCTTTTCAATTGAACATAATATTTTTGATGGAATGCACCCTAATCATTTCGAAAACAGAAAGTGAAATCAGAATATAAGACAGTAATTTGTCCATCTCTCCTTCTTGTATTCACACTATTCCTAAGATGCGTGAGTCTCTCAGCCATTCCAACAATCATCCTATTGCTCTTACATCTACTTTCTAAAGATAAAAGCTGCTAACTGTCAAATTATCCAGCAACCTGAAAGTACCAGGCTATTCCATAATTGTCAGTATGATTTTGAAAGAGCCATTGAAGGTATCAGCTGTGGCTCAGTGGGTAGCACACTTACCTCTAAGTCAATATGGTTGTGGCTTCAGAATCCCACACCAGAAACTTGAGCACATAAATCTAGGCTGATACTCCAGTGTGGTACTGAGGGAACGCTGCACTGTCGGAGGTGCTGCCTTTCGGATGAGACGTTAGATCGAGGCCCCTGTCTGTTCTCTCAGATAGATGTAAAAGATCCCATGGTACCTATTTCAATGAAGAGCAGAAGAGTTATCCCCGTGTCCAGGCCAATATTTATCCGTCAATCAACATCACTAAAACAGATTATCTGGTCATTATCACATTGCTGTTTGTGGGAGCTTGCTGTGCACAAATTGGCTGCCGCTTTTCCCACAACAGTGGCTACACGTCAAAATGCATTTCATTGGCTGTAAAGTGCTTTGGGTTATCCGCTGGTCATGAAAGGCGCTATATAAATGCAAGTCTTTCTTTTTTTATTTTACTGGAAATTTTGTTACATATATTGCTCAGCAGTGGGACCCTGCTCTTTACTGATTCATTTGTTCTTCTTGACCTTATTGTGCCCCCTGATCTAGTGTAGAAATCCCATATCCTTTAGCTAAAGATGGCTCCAAGAACATAGGAACAGGAGGAGGCCATTCAGCCCCTCGAGCCTGTTCCGCCATTCAATGAGATCATGGCTGATCTGTATCATAACTCCATCTACCCACCTTGTTTCCGTATCCCTTAATGCCCTTACCTGACAAAAATAAGAAGCTTGACTTCTTTATTTCAGCCAAGCGGTTCTTTCCCTGAACAAGCTCTTAACTCTACAAAACCTAAGTCCATCCGAGGCTTGAATACATCTGATGAACATCTTATACCACATTTCTCACAGTCTTCAAAAAAGATACAAAACACATATCTTGCCACCTGCTAGGCATTTCATCTTTCACCTCAAATCTCATGCCTTTCCCGACTTTATAGAACCAGCTATGGTTATTACACCTCTATTTCCTTTAATGGTACATCTCAGCTTTCTATGTGGCCTACAACTTCTTTGCATTCTCAGTGTTGTAGTTATATTTTCTATTCCAAATCATTAACATGTTTAATGAGGCCAAAACTAAGGAACATAAATATAATGCAGTCACCTATAAATCCAGTAAGGAATTCAGGAGAAACTTCTTTACCCAGAGAGTGGTGAGAATGTAGAACTCGCTACCACATGGAGTGGGCGAGGTGAATTGCACAGATTCATTTAAAAGGAAGCTAGATAAGTACATGGGGGAGAAAAGAAGGATGTGCTGATAGGGTGAGATGAAGTAGGGTGGGAGGAGGCTTGTGTGGAGCATAAACAGCAGCACAGACCTGTTGGGCCAAATGGCCTGTTTCTGTGCTGTAAATTCTATGTAATTCTTCCTTGCGATTTCAAAACTGTGGAATAAGTTTGGATCTTGAGGTTACACAGAAAGAAGTATAGGAAACCTTAAAATGTGTGCATAAGCGCAATGTATGAATCATTAAAAGATGCTTGACTCTAGTGTGTACAAACCTGTATATACATATAATAGAGCAAGAATGTGATTTAAGCAATAACGTGTGAGGGTTTCTCAGCAACACAAGTCCAGCTACAGTGCGTCATTCAATCATATAAAGCAAAGCAGATGTGGATGCAGTAAATGAACTCTTATTTATTTATAAAATTACTCAAGCTACTGAGAATGGAGTTACGAGGAAGTGCCTGTGTGTGTGTGCGTGTGTTCTGATATGCCTATCAATTAGTCCAATAAAAGGCGACGAGTTAAGAACGTAACTGAAGGTTTTTATTGGCTAAATAACAGAGCCCACCCTCGTGGGTGATCCGATCCAACAGGGAGGAATACTAGCCAGTCAGCTACCTTTATACCTGGGCAGGTAATGGGCGGAGTCGGAGGTGGTCAGCCCAGGTATAACAGTGCGACAAGAGGCGACCTCGTGTAGTGATGTGACAGTGAGAACAGTGAGAACAATATACAGTGATAACTATAACAGTGGTTTACCACATTCACCCCTTGTTTAGATTAGAGTCCGGCGGGGTGAAGTGTATTACCAGCTCTGGTATGTCAGTCTGTCCGTAGGCTTCGTTAGCCTCTCCGATCGTCGCAGCGGCGGTGTTACATTATCCGGTGTTAAAGCTGGTGTCTGCGTAGTCAGCAAAGGCTCGTGGGGTTCCGGCATGCCGTCTACCTCGGCTGGACTCGGGGGGTTGGGAGGGGGGGGTGAGGGTGCGAGGTCTCGTAAGGAGACAGTGTCCTCCCGTCCGTCTGGGTAAGCCACATAGGCGTACTGGGGGTTGGCGTGCAGGAGGTTCACCTTCTCGACCAGGGGGTCCGTTTTATGGGCCCTCACGTGCTTTCGCAGCAAGACGGGTCCCGGAGAGGTCAGCCAGGTTGGTAGGGTGGTTCCCGTAGTCGACTTCCTGGGGAAGACAAACATTCGAGCATGGGGGGTGGTGTTAATGGCAGTGCAAAGTAGTGACCGGATGGAGTGCAGCGCAATCGGGAGGACCTCTTGCCAGCGGGAGGTTGGGAGGCCCTTAGACTTTAAGGCTAAGAGGGTGGCCTTCCATACCGTCGCGTTCTCTCTTTCCACCTGGCCGTTCCCTCGGGGGTTGTAGCTGGTGGTCCTGCTTGCTGCAATACCCCTCTCCAATAGGAACTGACGGAGTTCCTCGCTCATGAAGGAGGCGCCCCGGTCACTATGTATATAGTTCGGGAACCCGAACAAGGCGAAGAGTTTGTTCAGGCATTTAATGACCGTGTTACTGGTCATGTCTGGGCAGGGGAAGGCAAAGGCGAAACGGGAGTACTCATCAACGATGTTGAGGAAGTACACATTACGGTCGGATGACGGTAGGGGCCCCTTGAAGTCGATGCTCAGACGCTCGAAGGGGCGGGTGGCCTTGATCAGGCTTGCTCTGTCCGGCTTATAGAAGTGCAGTTTGCACTCTGCACAGATCTGGCAGTTCCTGGTCATGGTCCTGACCTCCTCGATGGAGTATGGCAGGTTGCGGGCCTTAATGAAATGGTAGAGTCTGGTGACTCCAGGGTGGCAGAGGTCATTGTGGAGGGTCTGAAGTCTATCACTTTGCGCGCTGGCGCATGTAATGCGTGAAAGAGCATCAGGGGGGTCGTTCAGTTTACCGGGCCGGTACAAGATCTCATAATCATAGGTGGAAAGCTCGATTCTCCACCTCAAGATTTTGTCGTTCTTGATCTTGCCCCTCAGCTTGTTATTAAACATGAAGGCAACCGAGCGTTGGTCGGTGAGGAGGGTAAATCGTTTGCCTGCCAAGTAGTGCCTCCAGCGCCGTACTGCCTCCACAATTGCCTGGGCTTCCTTCTCGACCGATGAGTGTCGGGTCTCGGGGCCCTGTAGGGTCCTTGAGAAGAAGGCTACCGGCCTACCCTCCTGGTTAAGGGTAGCGGCTAGGGCGAAGTCGGATGCATCGCTCTCCACTTGGAAGGGGATTGACTCATCCACTGCGTGCATTGTGGCCTTGGCTATGTCTCCCTTAATGAGGGAGAAGGCCGCGCACGCCTCTTCCGTGAGGGGGAAGGATGTGGTTTTCAGGAGGGGTCTGGCTTTGTCCGCATAATTGGGTACCCATTGGGCATAGTAGGCGAAAAGCCCCAGGGTTCTCCTAAGTGCTTTTGGACAGTGGGGGAGGGGTAGCTCCATGAGGGGGCGCATTCTTTCGGGGTCGGGGCCGATGACTCCGTTCTCTACTACACAGCCAAGGATGGCAAGGCGCGCTGTGTTAAACACGCATTTCTCCTTATTGTAGGTGAGGTTCAGCCGTTGGGCCGTACGGAGGAATTTCTCCAGATTCACGTCATGGTCCTGCCGGTTGCGGCCGCAGATGGTGACGTTATCGAGATAGGGGAAAGTGGCCTGTAGTCCGTTCTGGTCAACCATCCGGTCCATCTCCCGTTGGAAAACCGAGACCCCGTTGGTGACACCAAAGGGGACCCTAAGGAATTGGTAGAGGCGGCCATTCGCCTCGAAGACGGTGTACTGGCTGTCCTCCGGGCTGATGGGGAGTTGGTGGTAGGCCGACTTGAGGTCGATGGTCGAGAATACGCGGTATTGTGCAATCTCATTGACCATGTCCGATATGCGGGGGAGGGGGTATGCGTCCAGCTGGGTGTATCTGTTTATGGTCTGGCTGTAGTCGATAACCAGGCGATTTTTGTCGCCGGTCTTGACTACCACCACCTGGGCACGCCAGGGGCTGCTGCTCCCCTCAATAATGCCCTCTTTCAGGAGTCGCCTGCTCTTAGTAGCGACAGGTTTGCAGTCGGGGGTGAGGTTAGCGAACAGGGAAGGTGGCGGTACCTTGAGGGTGGATAGGCTGCAGGTGTTACGCGGTGGGCGGTTTAACTTTCGCTGGTTGTCGACTGTGAGTGGGGGGAGGGGTCCACCGTATGCTAGGGTTACACTTTGGAGGTGGGATTGGAAGTCCAGCCCTAGTATGACGGCAGCGCACAGCTGGGGGAGTACGAGGAGTTTAAAATTTTTATACTCTGTCCCTTTAACCGACAATGTCACGACACAGTAGCCGCTGATGTCTGTGGCGTGCGACCTCGATGCCATCGAGATGCGGCTGCGCGTTGGCAGGACGGGGAGGGAGTAGTGGCTCACCGTGTCTGGGTGGATGAAGCTCTCCGTGCTTCCGCTGTCGAACAGGCAGGTCGTGGCGTGGCCGTTGACTTTGATGTCCATCATTGAGCTGGCCAGGTGGTGCGGGCGGGCTTGATCCAGGGTCACGGAAGCTAGGGTGTAGATGAGCGCGTCGTTGTCATGACAAGATGGCGGCGAAGATGGCGGCCCCCGTAGTTCACATGAGGCTCTGTTTAAATCGTTTGCCCCGCACAAAGATGGCCGCCCCTGCTGTTCCCATGAGGCTCTGCAGGCTTCGGCTGCCCCGCACAAAGATGGCCGCCCCTGGTTTTCCCATGAGGCTCTGCAGGCTTCGGCTGCCCCGCACAAAGATGGCCGCCCCTGGTTTTCCCATGAGGCTCTGCAGGCTTCGGCTGCCCCGCACAAAGATGGCCGCCCCCAGGGTTCGCATGAGGCACTGCTGGCTTCTGAGGATTTGCTTCTGCAGGCCTTGGAGAAGTGGCCTTTCTTGAGGCAGGTTTTGCAGGTCGAGTTTTTGGCTGGGCAGCGCGACCTCGGATGCTTCTCCTGGCCGCAAAAGAAGCAGCCAGCGGCCCGATCGGGGTTGCCTGATGTCGGGGCCGGTACCGGGGCTAGCGGGCCCGGTCGGATCCGTGATGCAGACGCTGAGGTAGGTCCCGGGGGCAGCGCTGTGAAGGGTGGTGGGGTGGGGGTCGGGCCCGAGTCCCAGGGTCGCGAATAGTACCTGGCAAACGCTTCCTGGTCTTGCTGGGTGGCCTCTAGGGTGAGGGCGAGGGCTTCGGCCTTGTCCAGGTCTATGTCCTTAGCTTCAAGCAGTCTTTGCCGTGTGTAGTCGGAACGTAGGCCTCTCACCAAGGCGTCGCGGACATTGTCTTCCATGTTCGCAGTAGCCGTCACCGCTTTAAAGTCACAGTTCCTGCCGAGTTGTCTCAGCGCTCGTGAAAATTCAGCTATCGATTCTCCTGGCTGTTGCTGGCGAGATCTTAAGAGATGCCTAGTGTACATGTAGTTTACCGGGCTCCGGTACTGCTGTTTCAGTAGGTTGATGGCGTCGTCGTACGTAGTCATGTCCTGGATGAGTGTATATACTCTCGGGCTCGCTTGGGCTTTCAGGACTCTTAGTTTGGATCTCTGAGGGACGACGGCTTCCTCCAGGTACGATTTGAAGCAGTCCAGCCAGTGTTTGAAGTCGTTGGCTGAGTTTGGTGCCTGTGGGTTTAGATCCAGGTATGGTGGTTTCAAGGCTTGCAGCCAAGCCGGCTGGTGTGGCCCGTTGTCTGGAGGCTGCTGTTGCTGTGCTGCTGGGTGAGCTCCTTGCTGTTGCTGTTCATTATCAGACATCTTTAAAATTTAGCCAATAAAATTGATATGCCTATCAATTAGTCCAATAAAAGGCGACGAGTTAAGAACGTAACTGAAGGTTTTTATTGGCTAAATAACAGAGCCCACCCTCGTGGGTGATCCGATCCAACAGGGAGGAATACTAGCCAGTCAGCTACCTTTATACCTGGGCAGGTAATGGGCGGAGTCGGAGGTGGTCAGCCCAGGTATAACAGTGCGACAAGAGGCGACCTCGTGTAGTGATGTGACAGTGAGAACAGTGAGAACAATATACAGTGATAACTATAACAGTGGTTTACCACATGTTCCACCTAACTTAAATATTCAAATATTTTAAGGTAATTGGCGACAGAACCAGAGGCGACGTGAGGAAAAAAATATTTTAGCAGCGAGTTGTAATGATCTGGAATGCACTGCCTGAAAGGCAGATTCAATAATAACTTTCAAAAAGGGAAATGGATAAATACTTGAAGGGGAAAACTTTGCAGGGCTGTGGGAAAAGAGCAGGGGGCAGTGGGACTGACTGGATCGATCGACCAAAGAGCCGGCACAGGCACGATGGGCCGAATGGCCTCCTTCTGTGCTGTGAGATATATGGTGGATTAAGTGCTTCAGTACAGTGTTTGTTTGGGGAATGATTGAAAGTGCCAAGTGTTTGCCCGTTAAAACCAATGTTTGATTTCTCTTCGTTGACGTTCCAATATATAAATATATATTTAACAAAAACCATCAGGCTATCATTATAACAATAGGTGTTATAGCAATTCTCGTATACGGGTGTGTTAAAGCCCTCTTTTCAGTTTAGGAGTTTCCTCAGTCAGCCTGGCCTGGTATCTGGGTGAAATGTGCAACAGCACAAAATGCACTTTAACTGGGGTGGTTTGCAAATAATGCAATATTAAAATTGGCGATGGTGCAGGCAATGAATGGCACCTCGCGCTGGAATCCGGCCGGGGAATTCGAACTATCCCCGGATTTAAAAATAAACAGAAATTAACGGCTCTGGAACGCTGGGCAGCAAAGAGGCGGTTCCAGATACTCGAATATGGTCAGAGGACTTGTGTGATCACAAACATCCATTGATGAAACATTTGCTCAATCTTTTATCGCTCAATCCCTTGCATTTTTTAAATATCTGGGTAAATAGGTTTCTCCTGAATTCCTTATCGGATTTATGAGTGATTATCTTATATTTAAGGTAGTTTGAACCCCTTTATCCCATTTGCAAATTGTTGCAATTTGCTTACTCATCAATAGGGATAAATTTTGTGTTTCTATTAAACGGTGAACTCTATTGACCTTCTCTGGTCCCGCCCCCTTTCCCGCCTTTATCACCCGCTCCCTGGCGTCGCGTCGTGTTCATTGGTTGTCGCTGAGTCTCCGCCATTGGTCCAAACGCCACCTCCTGATTGGTTATGGCTGAGCCCAGCTCATCCTTCCAAACACCATCTTCTGATTGGTCGAAACTCCACTTTCTGATTGGCTGCCGCTGAGTAGGTTCTGAGGCATTTTATGCAAACGACAGCGATTCGTTTAAACGTCACAATGACCGTTGGGTTAGGCGGCGAGATTTGAATTTTCAAATCTATCAGTACGAGCTAACGGTTTTAAACCGTCAGATACCCGAATATCCTCCAATCATCCTGATATTATCTTCTTTATAATCGTGTAACTCCAGATAAGAGAAATTTGCCAAAAATAGACACTTATATTTTAGATTAACAGACTTTAAGAGACAGCAAACCATTACATACAGAATATCCCACGGTTCTATAAGGGGATATCTTGCCTTTATTAAAAGTGAAGCTGGGAATCGGAGCCCACGAGATATTTATACAATCTCATCTATGTTAAACTGCCTCTTGTTTTTTTTCTGAGGGAAATCCATGGGAAGACTTGAATAAACTCAGCCATTAATCTCTGTGTCAGCTGGTGGCTCAGTTGACATTCACACTCGGCTCTGAGTCAGAAGGTTGTGGGTTAAAAACCCACTCCAGGGACTTGAGCACCAAAATCCAGGCTGACACTCCCAGCGCGGTGCTGAGGGAGCGCTGCCCTGTCAGAGCTGCCGTTTTTCGGACGAAACATTAAACTAAGACCCTGTCTGCTCTCTCGGGTGGATGTAGAAGATCCCATGGCATTATTTCAAAGAAGAGCAGGGGAGATCTCAGTGTCCTGGGCCAATATTTATCCCTCAACCAACCAACATCACTAAAAAAAAATTAAAGTAGAAAAGAGCTAGATTTTAGTCGGTAGCACGAACGTCACAATGCATCAATATCAGATTAATTAAATTCTGTGGCTTTGTGTTTTTCTGAATGATTTATAGAATAATATTAATAAACAACAGCAGGTTAATATGCTGGCCAGTTTACAGTGTTAAATGGGCCAAGTTAATTCGCTATTGGCCGCCAGTAGGGTTTCAAAAGGACAACTGCTTGGAAATTTAATCAGCGCATATTTGTACTAAGTCCAAGTTATAAATAACTGCATAAGTAAAAAGAAAAAAAATGAACTCTGAAACAGAACCCAAAAAAATTTACAAACACACAGCAGGCCAGTGACAGGAGGTGAAATTGAACTTGGGCGGGGCTGATAAACAGGCGGTGGTGGATCAGCCGCCCCTTATACCCGCGCTGGATTATCCTTTACAATACTCGGGAGGCAAGTTGAAAATCTACCCCATAAATAGATATTTCACATCATTCTGATCACGAACACTACGCTGCCCTTGCAAAATTGTAAAGGTTATTGTTACAAGTAGATTATACATGATTGTAAGTGTTACTTGCTCTTTGACCTCTAGTTAGCTGTCTCGTCGAACGAAGCTGACAATCGGCGTGATGTAGATTTTATCTAAATGTTAAATTATACATTACCGGGCTATCTTGCAATAACTTAAAATAAGTTGATCGAAAAGTTAAATGAATGAAATTTTCTTCCTGTTTTTAAAGGATTTAGATGCTGGGAGACCAGGTTGCTTACAATGAACTTGAGAGGTTGAATCCTGCTCAAATCTACAAACAGTCAGTTGTACATCGGGAATAGTACCAGCACCCCTTCGAACAATGACTGCACCGACTAAAGTTCCATTTACAATTTCAGCGAGTAATGGTATCTGCATCTATTGCTCCCTGTGGCAATGCACTCCACTCTCCAACAATCTTCTGCACCAGAACATTTCTCCCAACCTCTCTTGGTGACAATTTTAAATTGGCGAGACCTCGCCACTGAAACCACAACGGGTGGAAAGTCTTTTCCCATTTACCCTAGCAATACCCTACATGTTTAAAAAAAAAATCCTTTATTAAATCGATTCCTAACCATGTCAGCTAGCCAATGGAAGGGAATATCGTGCCGGGCCTACAATGGACATAGAAACATAGAAAAACATAGAAAAACAGGAGCAGGTCTCGGCCATTCGGCCATTCGAGCCTGCTCCACCATTCAATGTGATCATGGCTGATCCTCTATCTCAATACCATATTCCCGCTCTCTCCCTTGATGCCTTTGTGTCTAGAAATCTATCTATCTCCTTCTTAAATATATTCAGTGACTTGGCCTCCACAGCCTTCAGTGGTAGAGAATTCCACAGGTTCACCACCCTCTGAGTGAAGACATTTCTCCTCATCTCATTCCTAAATGTCCTACCCCGTATCTTGAGATTGTGACCCCTGGTTCTAGAGCCCCAGCCAGGGGAAACATCCTCCCCGCATCCAGCCTGTCTAGCCCTGTCAGAATGTTATACTTTTCAATGAGATCCCCTCTCATTCTTCTATACTCTAGTGAACTCTAGACGATCAATTCTATATCGTCTATTGTACACAATCGCTATAAATTCAATTTACCCCCATTGAATGATGAACTAATGTTCACTTGACATTGTTCAGCGTGTATACAATAATCACCAACACAAGATGAACGGACTGGACTATACACGCGGCTAATCTGAACTAGTGTTCTTGGCTGGATTCTCATACTTTTTAAAACAGCTTCACAGATCATTTAACAAGGTGAGAATTTTCATTAAAGTCTCCGACCTGACGGAGTCTCAGGCTCTCAGGTGGACTTAAAAGATCCCAGGGCCACTATTTCAAGAGCGGGGGAGTTCTCTCCGGTGTCCTGGCCAATATTTATCCCTCAGCCAGCATCACTAAAAAAAACAGATGATCTGGTCATTATCACATTGTCTGTGGGAGCTTGCTGTGCGCAAATTGGCTGCCACGTTTCCGACATTACAACACTTCAAAATTAGCACTTTATTGGTTGTAAAGCGCTTTGGGATGTCCGGAGGTGGTGAAAAGGCGCTGTGTAAAGATCTTTCTTTTCTTTTAACATTGCTGGTTGCAATCTTGGTTTCCTTCCTGTGTTTATTTATTGATTGATTTACTCTCGGTGTCACAGAGCCGTCAATTCCTCACCGTCCCCCCCAACCTTTGGCACATCGGCCGATGGTTTTTGCCCAGAGTCCGGGCCGGAGGAGCTTCAGCGACACCCGCTTACCGCAAACCTCGTGTGACTGGACCTCCCATGAATAAAAAAACAATACAGCATTTCTGTTCAAAATTCTCAAGTTCTTTCAGTTTAACGCGTAAAAAAAAACCATATCGTCTGGTCAAAAATTAATTCACAAATTAATTCCCCCCCGCCCTAAAGAACTGAAACAACTCCTCGTTGAAGGAACAAAATCTTTTAATATTTTTTTGATTACAAAGCCGAGTGTCAGTCGGTCCCTTGCGGTTCACACCAGTTAAATGTGACGTTTTTACTGTTGGCCGTGAAGTCAGATTTTCAATTTACAGCCGATTTATACATTGGAAACATGAGTTACATCCACACCCCAGTTACATCCACAATCATCCGCTGCTGAAACCCTCGTCTGTTTCACTGTTACCTCTAGAATGGACTAATCCAACGCACTCCTGGCTGGCGTCCCACATTCTACCCTGCGTAAACATAAGGCCAAACTCTGCTGCCCATGTCCTAACTCGCACCAAGTCCTGTTCACCCATCTCCCCTGTGCTCGCTGACCTACATTGGCTCCCGGTTAAGCAGCGCCTCGATTTCAAAATTCTCATCCTTGTTTTCAAATCCCTCCATGGCCTCGCCTCTCCCTATCTCTGTAATCTCCAGCCCCACAACCCTCCGATATCTGCGCTCCTCTAATTCTGGCCTCTTGAGCATCCCTGATTTTAATCGCTCCACCACTGGTGACCGTGCCTTCAGCTGCCAAGGCCCTGAGCTCTGGAATTCCCTCCCTAAACCTCTCTGCCTCTCTACCTCTTTCCTCCTTGAAGACGCTCCATAAAATCTTTGCCCAAGCTTTTGGTCACCTGCCCTAATATCACCTTATGTGGCTCGGTGTTAAATTTTAATATGCCTGGAATTGGAGTGTGAATCCGCACCAAATAAAACTCCCGGCCAATGCAAATTGATTAATTTTGCTGCAAACGTCCAAACTACTGCGGATGCTGGAAATCTGAAATATAAACAGAAAGTGCTGGTAATAATCAGCGGGTACTTCCAGCAGGTTCGGTTTATATTTTATAATAAAATTTGCTTCGTTTATTGGAGTAAGATTTTTTGCTTTAGTCAGCTGGGTGTGGTCCTACTATTTTAACTTCTAATACAAATTTCATTTGGGAGAATTAAATTGGGCTGCGGATCCGCTATCGCCCGTTCTACAACATTGCAACATCTGTCAACAATGGTCTTTAGCTTATTTTGTGAATGTGTGAGTGGCTCTGAAAAGAGCCTTTTATTTAGTGTTGAGCCGGTTCGCCGCTCCTGCCCCGTCTACCTCCTCTTCGGGGCCCGTCGCTTACGCCCCACAGTCCGGGAGGCTACGAGCCGCTTGGGGTCTTTCCTGGGCTTGGCCTTCCGGGGGCTCTTGGGCGCCGCCGACTTCTTGGCGCGTTTGTGGGCAGCAGGTTTGGCCGCCGCCGCCCTCTTGCGGGCCGGTTTCTTGGCGGCCGGTTTCCTCTTGGCGCCTCCTTCAGCCCCGTCCTCGGCCTCTCCTTCCTCGCCCTCCTCCTCTCCGTCCGGGTGCAGGGAGGCCGATAAGGTGCCGGCGCCGCTCTCCACCGGCGAGCCCTTGTTGGCCAAGGTGCTGGCCGACTGGTTGGGCCGGACGGCGGCGGCGCCTTTCTCCGGCTCGTAGCCGGAGGCCGAGATGGTTTTCTTCAGGGCGCCCAGCTTGGGGGCTGCCTGGCGCTCCTTGGTGGCGGCCACCGCCTCCAGAATCTGCTCGGCCACCGCAGCGGCGGCGCCTCCTTTCTGCTGCCGGTAAGCAGCCTTCTTCTTGGCGGCCGTGGGCAACGATGTAGCGCTGGTGGCGGGGAGCGGAAGAGCAGGGCCATCAGCTTTGACAGGATCTGTGTCAGCCATCACTGAACCTACTCGATCACCGAGCGAAGTGGCGGCGGCGACCTTTTATATAAAGGCTCAAGGCGGACGAGGGCGAGGCAACCTGCTTGGCCCCGCCCACTCCCCGCAGCTTTGTGCCTGTCACTCTTACAGAAACAGGTCGAACCTTCTTGTCCCATTACCAACTCCTCTTGCCTGGCACCATCATCCTCTAAGGAAATTTTAGCTATGAGGCAAAATTGGATAGGCTGGCGTTGTTTTCTTTGGAACAGAGGAGGCTGAGGGGAGACTTAATTGAGTTGTATGAGGGGCCTCGATAGAGTGGATAGGAAGGACTTATTTCCCTTAGCAGAGAGGTCAATAACCAGGGGGGGGGGGCATAGATTTAAAGTAATTGGTCGGAGGTTTAGAGGGGATTTTAAGGAGAAATGTTTTCACGCAGAGGGTGGTGGGGGTCTGGAACTCACTGCCTGAAAGGGTGGGAGAGGCAGAGACCCTCAGCACATTTAAAAAGTACTTGGATATGCACTTGAAGTGCCGAAACCTACAAGGCTACGGACCAAGAGCTGGAAAGTGGGATTAGGCGGGATAGCTCTTTGTCGGCCGGCGCCGACACGATGGGCCGAATGGCCTCCTTCTGTGCTGTGAATTTCTACGATTCTATGTTCATCCCTTCAGTCATTTAATCTCTCCTGCCTTCCACCCTATCCCAGACCTTTCCTTTTGTTCTTTCCTACCCTGCATCACTTATCCTGGAATTATATGCGCCTCTATCTTTTACACGGGATTTCGTAGGATATAAGGCACAAAAACAGGCCATTCGGTCCAACCAGTCCATGCCGGCGCTTATGCGCCACTCGAGCCTCCTCCGTATTTCCTCATCTAAATCTATCAACATCACCCTCTATTCCCTTCTCCCTCACATGCTTGTCTAGCCTCCCCTTAAATGCCTCTATACTATTTGCCTCAATTTTCGAATGGCAAAGTTGCTGTTCAGGTCAAATTAATTAGACCCGAATTGAGCAAAAGGTAAATTTGGTAAATGGCTCCACACTCTCACCCACCTCGTAAAGTAACCATTGCTTTGAAACGGTATTCCTGAATTTGTCAGATATAATAGTGGGCTGGAATATTAAAGCTGCTGCAAATCTTAAATGGCTAAAGTATCCGAAATACGTTTTTCATTGGAATGATGCACGTTTAGATGCCTTGCTAACTGTTGGCACAGTAGAACAATTCAGCCTCGCAGTTCATAGATTGAAGGTAACCCCATTTAATATTGAAATCAGAAGATTTGAGAACGGACAATGCCGATACAAAGGGGGATACGGGACTGTTGGTTGCAAAATGACGGTAAGGAAACTTATCATAGAACCATAGAAATTTACAGAAGGAGGCCATTCTGCCCATCCTGTCCGCGACGGCCGACAAAGAGCTATCCAGCCTAATCTCACTTTCCAGCACTTGGTCGTTAGAAAGTTTGGAAGCTCTCTGAGTCGTTTTACTACGTTAAAGGCGCGGTATACATGCAAGTAGTTGTTGGAAGGGTAGGCGGCAGAATCCAATGGTTTTCTGCCTGAAACCTCACTTTTTTCAACTATGTAAGATAAACTCCTCATTATAGTATTGAAATCGGGTCAGTTAGACAATGGGCCGCGTTCACTGTTCTTCATCAACTCCCCTCGTAGTGTCTCTAACCAAATATGCATAGTTCTCGGAAGTAATGGCATTGTTCTTCCCCAACTTTAAATACAACAAAAACCTCAACTTCAGCATGTTTATTTCTTGGATACGGCACTTTAGACTCTCGTATCACCTGTTTTTGATCTTTTTACAGATTGTGATGTGCTTAAAAAAAGTGAACGTAAAAGATCCCATGATCACTATTGCGAAGAAGAGCAGGGGGAGTTATCCTCGGTGTCCTGGGCCAATATTTATCCCTTAATCAACATCACTAAAACAGATTGTCAGGTCATTATCACATTGTTGTTTGTGGGAGCTTGTTTTGGCGAATTGGCTGCCGCGTTTCCCCACATTACAAACAGTGACCACACTTCAAAAAAAAGTACTTCCTTGGCTGTGAAGCGCTTTGGGACGTCCTGAGGTCGTGAAAGGCGCTATATAAAGGCAAGTTCTTTCATTAATAATAGCTATCGTCTAGAACATAAACCCTGTCTGCAAGACCGAGGTGAGCAGTGTCACTAAATACATGTATTTGAAAACTTTTGAAAATTACCCACCGTCTCAGTTAGTCACAGCGAACTCCTTCATTTTCAGATTAAATGTTCATAAATGTCTTCTGTTTGGAACACTTAAGGGTAAGGAACGTTTGTTCAATCCAATGAACACAATCCACCCATTTACTCTATGCTGTTGTCTTGAAACATTGCTGTTGTGAGTTCCGACAATTAGTGAGCCACTCGTATGATACGATCGGGAACTCGGACTATGTTCTTTTTGATGTTTCATGAGATATCTAGATCTCTCCCTTGGGCATGTTATATCGATCTATTTATTCCCTGTAACACTATGTTAAATTCTATACTGTGATGCTTCTTCTAATGTTTGGTGAACTGCTAAACCCATTTAAATCATCCGCCTAATTTAACAATATAAATTCTACCTAATGTTCTGGCATCAGTGTGGGTTTGTTTTGCTTTACATTTCTAAAAGAAAGACGTGCATTGATATAGCGCCTTTCAGGACTTCCGGATGTCCAAAAGCGCTTTACAGCCAATGAAGTACTTTTTGAATTCGTTGTTGTAATGTAGGAAATATCAACAGTTCATTTGACAATTTGTTTTCCCCGTTTATATCTGTAGAATTAGCACCATGAATCCGTTGTTTCTTATTTCCGAGAGGACAACCTCGCTTAAAGTGACAGACGTTGTTAAATCTGGTTTGTTTCGAATTCAATGCCCCGCCTCATTATTGGATGCAAGTCATGATTGGAACTATGATTGATAATACTAATGAGCTCATTTGAGATTTAAAAAAAATATTAATATAAACACTACCAGTTTCGTCAAAATTTCGCTAACAGAAATTCCATTCAATTGACAAAAAAAACAGTTTAACTGTTCAGAAAATGTTTTTAACACTAAAGAAAACATAGCGATGGGAGATGGATACTAATGTGGCTAGGCAAATATCTTGAAAATTGAGCCTAAGAACATGAATTCTGTTATAAAAGCTTGAGTCTCAAATACTCATGCACAAGAATGCTAGGTATAACTTGGTATAATCAAAGTCGATATCAAAGTAATCCAGGAATATCTTAGGCATCAAAACCTGTGCAGCATGGCTCTGTGTCGATGTGCATCAGTTGATGTGTTTCTTTTACACCGGCACCATGATATAATATGCCCGGAAGATGTAGCCCTAAGGTTGATTGCAGTGCACGTCCGGGTATTTTGCAATGTTGCTAACATTTTACTTTCAGGTCAGCCTTGCAGGTCTGCTACAGTCTAATTAAGAACCCCATAGTTAAAGTTGTGCTTTCATTTACTTCAATGGAGAGTGGAATCGGGGCGGGGTGTGAAACCAGCGTTACACCCGATCCCGTCAGTTTCCCCGACGGGCGGGTTAGCCTAAAATTGTCCTTCACTGAGATCCCATTACCTCCACGCTACAGGGTTGACAGTTAAAGGCCACCAGCGTACGACTTGATCTTAAAGACAGAATTCTAGCTTTCCGAATAGCTTGGCTTTGAGGCTCTGAAACTGTGAAACAGGACTCGCAAGATCCAGCTCAATCCAAGACCTGCAGGGGATTAGTAGCGAGAAAGGCAAGTGGAAGAATCCATGTTGTTGTCATATGTCAAATTCCGGTAATGAGCTGGAGCCAGGATGACTAGAAACATGTTTCGCTGCAATAGATAATCACCGGCATGATATGTGCTTGAGTAGCTGCCTTGTGTGCTCTGCAACACCTCGCTACAATAGCGTCACTGCTGCCAAAGTAAGAAGAGGCAATTCCACCTGTTGGATCCGCCACTGTAATATCATGGGCTTGACAATGACCTTTCTTCCGTATTCACCGATGGTAGGTTTACCAGATCTCTTCATCTGGGTTCGTCTGTCACTCCAGACTGATATGTATAGCTAAATGTGCGAGCTGACTGTCGAAAGGTGCAAATGGTCCGTAGGCAAAGATGTTACCACTGCCCAAGTAGCCCATGTATTAACATAACCTACGATGGCCTATTGATTGGAAGGTTTGTGTAAACAATTGTATTCGCAACGGAAATGATTTACATCAATTCTGAATAAGAAATTCAGTTTCATTTTTCCTTATCCCCTTCACAAAAATTCGTTTTAGAAGAGTTTTTTAAACGAAATCTGGTTGCCAGTACTCTATCAGGAAAATCAGAAACACACTACATTTCAAAATAGTATATCCCATTCTTAGGATCAAAATCCCTACCGCAGATGTTTATTAAACCAAGCCAATTGGTTTCAGCGAACTTAAGTTGTGTGTCCCGATTTCTGGCTGGCCTGTGTTACTGTGGCCAGATTTATGAAGGCATTTAAAAGCTACGCGAACCGTAAGATAAGTCTTTCTTTCGCAAACTTTTACATTGAGCAACTCTGCTTTGGAGGAAACTTTTCATTTTCGACAAGCCTCAAAATTGCTGGCTTCTTTCAACAACAACAGCAACAAAAAGGAAGGGATGAAAGACCCAAAAAAGAGCATGGCCTGTGTTTTTAGAGGATGCCTTGTGCGAAAAGGCAAATTTGCAGCCGGCGCGTTGGAACGGCGAGGGTTGTTGCAGGAATCGAGGAATTTAGTAAAAAGGGAGAAACGCAAAAAAGGAAGAGGTGGGAGAGAGAGAGCTAACTCCACTCCGTCCGCCTTCCATCTATAAAAGTGGTCGCTCCGGCTGGAGGCGCCTTTAGTTTCAACCGCGTTTGGTGCGAGGTTGAGACAGGGAGAAAGAAAGAGAGGAAAGAGCGGCTCTTAACCCAACCCCAGTCCCGGTATCACACCAGCCCCTGAGCATGGCTGACAACAACCAGAAGGCGGGAGATTCGGGTGGTGGCGGTACCCCGCCCCAGACTCGAACGGCTCCCAACAAGACAGCGAAAAAGAAGAAACAACAACAGCAGCAAAATCAGCCAGAACAACAGCAACAGCAAAATCAGCGGCCGGTCCCGCCGCGCCGCAAGAAGACGGGCCCCACGGTGACCGAGCAGATCCTGCAGGTGGCGGCGGCCACCAAGGAGCGGCGCGGCATCTCGCTGGCCGCCCTCAAGAAGGCGCTGTCGGCCCGGGGCTGCGACGTGAGCCGCAACAACACCCGCGTCAACCACACGGTCAAGTACCTGGTGAAGGAGGGCTCGCTGGTGCAGACCGCCGGCACCGGCGCCTCGGGCTCCTTCAGGTTCAACCGCTCCGGGACAGCGGCGACGGCGGCTGTTCCTTCTCCCGGGGCCGGGGCGGCGGCGGCTCCTCATCATCCGGCGGCCAGAAAGGGGAGGAGAGAGTCGGCCAGGAAGAGGATCGCCCGCAGACCGGCCCCGGGCGCCTCCAAGCGGCCGCCCCAGCCCCGGCGGCGCCGGTCCGCCAAGCGCAAGGCGGCCAAGCCCCGGCGGTGGTGCGGGGCCGCCGCAAGCCCAGGGTCGGCGGCGGAGGCCGGCGAGGAGGAGGCGGGGCCGCCGCCACCACCCGCTTCAGGACCAAGGCGGCCAGGGGCCGAGCGGCGGCGGTGGGCACCGAGACGGCGCGGGACTACTGCAAGTGCAAGCCCGCCCGCGGCAGGAAGGCGGCGGCCGCCAAGCCCAAGAGACCGATGGGGCGCCAGCGGAAAGTCAGCCTGAAGCGGTTGTCGGCGCAACCTGCTGTCTCCGCCCGAGAGGGCAGAAATCATCTTGCAGAAACTCATTCTACAACGGCTCTTTTCAGAGCCACCAGACCTGAGTGGAACTGAGCTTAATCGCCATTCAACTATTAACGCCTAAAATATTTGCCCGTCTGGAGTGGGACTTGAACCTACAACTTCCTGGAGGTTGATGGCCAGAGTGCTGCCAACTGAGCCACTGGTTGACACAGTGATTAATCGCCAGATGCTTCACGCTGACTTTTCTTGATTGTATCATAATGACCAACTGATTATGATTTCGGAATTTTTAATCCAGTGGACCTAGCATTGAAACTGAATTGGAGATGTTTTACTTACACACGGGATTTTCATGTAAGCTCATCGACCTGAAACGTTAACTCTTGTTTCTCTCTCCACTTATGCTGCCTGACCTGCTGAGTGTTTCCAGCATTTTCCTTTTTTTTATATCCAGCGTCCGCTGTATTTTGCTCTTGTTATGCGGGGATATCCATTTCCTGAAGGTGAAACTGTCTGGGTGTTATCCGAGGGTTTGCACGGGTTGCTTCATCATCGTAGGACTTGACTTGCTCATGGACTGGAACCCTGAAATGCCCTGACTTTATAATGGATGGAAGGGCATTGATACAGGCTGCTGAAGATGCTTGGGGGCGGGGGTGGGCGGAGGGCGAGCTTTCTTCCTGCAATAACGTCTGGGGCTGTGATGACTGACCAAGCATCGGAGAGGTAGGTGGCTTTAACAATTCAGATGTTGGGTATTTGAGATCAGAGCAGATTGTCAGGCCAAGAATGTCAATAGTTGAAGGATTATGTTGAATTGTGTGAACAGTGCGTCTGGGCAAGCATTTTCAAACCGATGCAGTAGGACCGATTTCTGGAGAAATTATACAACAGTTATTGACAAACAGGGAGGGATTCACTTTCTGTGCCTCGGAACTCTTGATTCTGCATTAATGCCTAAACGATAGGCTAACCCTCCCGGCACAGCATTTAGCCATGGCAGGCGATATGAAACGAGATGCTTTCCATGTCTGCCTCGGACATCTTCAAAAGCAGAGTGACACCCCCCCACCCCCCGCCCCCAGCCCTCGGGGTACCGTGTAAAAGAAGATGATCGAGATCAATTAAACTTGTGAGACGTGAAGAAAGTGTTCTCTGAACTGAAAGGTCGATTCTCATTTCCACATCAGAGGGTGTAGCAAGAGATACAAATGTCGCGCGATTCCTGACATTACATCACAGGGGAAATGGGGAAAGTGTGAAGAAATGTTGCTGAACATAAAGTGAGAAGGGATGAATATGTTTATGACTATAAGTGAAGGAGGTTGCTAGTGTAACGGGCAACTAAGTGTGTGGCAGTCAGAAGATGAATGCTCACATACAACAGATAATGATTTGAGAAGAAACTAGATAGCTATGAACAATAACCAAATACTGCGCATGCTGGAAATGAGAAATAACAGAACATGCTGGAAACACTCAGCAGGTCAGGCAGCATCTGTGGAGAGAGAAACAGAGTTAATGCTTCGGGTCTGTGACCCTTTGTCAGATAGCTATGAACATAGCTTTGGTAGAGTCAGAATCAAAGAATGATACAGCACAGGAGGTGGTCATTCGGCCCATCGTGCCTGTGCCGGCTCTTTGAAAGAGCAAAACAATTAATCCCAATCCCACTGCTCTTTCCCCATAGCCCTGCTAAATTTTCCTTTCAAACATTTATCCAATTCCCTTTTGAAACTTTACTATTGGATCTGTTTCAGGCAGCACATTCCAGATCATAACAACTCGCTGCGTCAAAAAAAATCTAACCTTCTCTCCGGATCTTTTGCCAATTATCTTAAATCTGTGTCCTCTGTTACCGAACCTCCTGCCAGTGGAAACGGTTTCTCCTTATGTACTCTTATCAGAACAGTTCTAGGTTTCCTTCTAGGCCATATGATCTTGATTGCCCGGTGCCACACGCTTTGAAGATGTCGATATATTTATCGCCCTCTCTGTATTAACTAGTTAAACCTCAACTTCCCTGTTCATCTTCAATTAGAGTGGGTTCGGCGCTTTGTGGAGACATTTGTGTCTCTCAAAAGAGCCTTTTGTGATTAGAGTTATAAATCCATCGTCCCTCTCAATTTACTTCCTAGGTCTTCTCGATTTGGCTTTCTTCTCAGTCGGTCTTTTCCTGGGCTTCTTCGCGGCGCTCTTGTCCTCGCCGGTGCTGCCGGCGGCTTCCTCCGCGGGCTGGAGCTCGGCCCCGGCACCTTTCGACTGTTGCAGCTGGGGCTGCTGCTGCTCGCCCAGCTTGAAGGAGCCGGTTGCCTTGGTCTGCACCAGCGAGCCGTTGCTCACCAGGCTCTTGCTGGCCAGCTGGACGCAGGCCTGGTTCTTCTCCACGTCGTAGCCGTTGACCAACAGCGCTTTGCGGAGCGAGGCCAGCGAAAGGCCGCCGCGCTGCTTGCGGGCCGACAGCGCCTGCAGGATCATCTGCGATACCGCAGCTCTTGCTTGTTGCGCGGGCGCCGGAGCTGGTGGGCCGCCTTCTTCGGCGGGCCGTGGCAGGCGTCCGCTCGGGGCACCTTGGGCGCGGCTGCGGCCAAGCTGATTCCTCCCACTGGAAGCGAGTAGAGCCGCCGCCGCCGCTTTGCTATTTACAGACTCTAGAGGGATGCAATAGAGACACCGCGGAGCTCCACATGTTGCAAAAAATACTGGAAATACTCAGCAGGACAGGCAGCATCCGTGCAGAGAGTAACAGAGTTAACGTTTCAGATGACGGGTCCCAGATCTGAAACGTTAACTCTGATTCTCTCTCCACGGATGCTGCCTGACCTGCTGAGTTTTCTAGCATTTTCTGTTGTTATTTCAGATTTCCAGCATCCGCAGTATTTTGCTATTGTATTGTTGCAAATATATATATGCCTCCACTGAATGCAAAAAGCGACTCATCATTTCCAAAATCCAGCTTCCTGGCCCGTCCTCACACATTTGATTTTTTGGGGGGAGGTTCGACACTTCCTGTAGTAATAGTACTAATGATTCTATTAGTACAATTCTTGTGTAGCATTTGAACACAAAAAAAACACTCAATATTTGCGTCTGGCGGAAAATATATATATCTATATATATAAATCGGTACTTCTGTCATTCTGTCTGTCTATCTGTCTATCTGTCTGTCATCGCGTGTGCGTTGCGGGTATGCACTCGAAAGTTACAGGGCGTACCTATGCGCGCGTTACCTCCAAAGAAAGCTTACGCTTCCGAGACGGTTTTAAGCGTATTTACGTTTCGGCCGGGCTAAAATGGCGCACGCGGTATCCCAAAAACCTTCAACATTCCGCTCATTAGCATCTCATTATCCGCTCATTAGCGACAGAGTGACCTCGAGCTCGACCAATCGTACGCCGGGTTGCTGGCGTATGCCGCCGGGCCAATCGGTGCGCGTGTGGCCGGGCTTTATCGTTCTGAACCGAGGTGAGTCGCCGCCATCTTGATTCCAAACTTTTCCTTTCTTTTTCCCGCTTTCTGCATCTTAAAAAAAAACGTTGCTTTTAAAACACATATTGTTTTTTAAAAAAATGATTCAGAAAGTAATTAACTTATCTAATCTCATTAATTTTCCTACCTTTCCCCGTTTTTCCAGGTAGGCCTAGAAGCCTCGGCGTCTCCTCCGCACCCACGCCCGAGCTAGGCACCTCCCGGCCCCACTCAAAGGCTGGAGGGCCGAGCCTCAGCCCAGCGCCGCTAGGGTGCGCGCGCAGCAGGAGCTGAGACGTCTCTCTCTGCCGGGGCTTGCTGAGCGTCCAGCGTTACCCTGTCAACGGGCGCAATCGGCGGTCTTCACCTCGGGGGGAGGGGGGGGCGGCCGCGACCCTCAAGGGGGGGGCCGCGACCCTCGGGGGGGGTGGCCGCGCGCGCAGCAGGAGCAGCTGAGACGCGGCGTCTCTCTCTCTGGCTTGGTCAGCGTCACGGTTGCCCTGGCAACCGGGCCCGCCGGCCGAGAGAGACGCCGCGTCTCAGCTCCTGCTGCGCGCGCAATCGGCGGTCTTCACCTCCGGGGGAGGGAGGTGCGCGACCCTCGGGGGGGGGGGTCGCGACCCTCGGGGGGGGCGCCCGGCGCCCTCCCTCCCCTCCGCCCTCCATCCCCCCCTCCCCCGCCCTCCCTCCCCCTCCCCCCCCGCCCTCCCTTCCCCTCCCTTCCCCTACCTCCTTCCCCGCCCTCCCCCCTCCCTTCCCCTCCCCTCCCTCCCCCCTCCCCTCCCTCCCCTCCCCTCCCTCTCTTCTCCCCACCCCTCCCCTCCCTCTCTTCCCCCCAGTCGCTCTCTCTCTTCCCCCCAGTCGCTCTCTCTCTTCCCCCCAGTCGCTCTCTCTCTCTCTTCCAACAACAACATGCCCTCGAAAAAGCCTCGGCACCGCCGGGCACTTCAGCTAGTATATATATATCCGCATCACCTCACAAATCAAAGAAGCCGCTGGGGAAAGCCAATAACAATAAAAGATTTACGAGGATGATACCAGAACTGAGAAGGGATAACTATCGGGTAAGGCTGAACAGGCTGGGTTTCTTTCTTTTGAAATGTGTCCTGATAGAGGTCTTTATAATTACGAAGGGGTTCGATAGGGTAGAAGAAGAGAAGATGTTTCCACTTGTGGTGTTGGGGAGTCCAAAATCAGGGGCCATAAATATAAGATAGTCACTAATAAATCCAATAAAGATTTCAGAAGAAACTTCTTTACTCGGAGAATGTGGAGTTCGCTGCCACAGGGAGTGGTTGAAGAGAATAGCATAGATGCATTTAAGGAGAAGCTAGATAAGCACATGACGGAGAAAGGAATAGAAGGATATGGTGATAGGGTGAGCTGAGAGGAGGCTCTATATAAACACCGACATGGGCCTATTGGCCTGTTTCTATGTAATCATTGCTTTGATTTTGTTGCACTTTTCGTTTCTCAGCCAGAATGTTGCAGGCAGAAGCTGCACTGCTGACTGGAGCACATCATCTCAGAATAATGTTGAGTGATACACTGTCTGAAAGAGTTAAAAGGGCTAAAATAAGGGAATTGAGGAATATAAGGAGTTGTTCTGTACATGTCCCATAGGGAAACATGGTGAAATGTGGTCAAATGGTCAAACCGTCAGTTGCTAATTGAATAAAGTGCACAAGCCGTTAGTTACTAATTGAGGAATGTGGTAAAGATAATGTATGGGGTCACAGGATAAGTAAACGGTCAAAATGTGCACACGGGTGGCAGGAATAAGCCATGACTTAGAACAAAAAGACTGTATATAAGGCCGGGGATCTTAGCGATCGGAGAGCATTCGTCCCAGATGAGTGACTCCCCTGTCAACTTGTAAATAAAGTTGATTTACTGAACGAAACTCCGGATTCCGAGTGATTGATTGGGAATAAGGCGGACGTCGACCCTTTATATCAGAGGGAAGAAGAAGCTCTCCTGGTTTACCCTTACACAGTCATCCAGGTGAAATCTTCAGTTCGGGTGGATATAAGAAGTCCCGTAGCAGTAATTGAAGAAGAAAAAGGTGTCTCCATGTCCCAACCCCCTTCGTAAGGTTATCAAGGGATACGGAGCTAAGGTGGGTACATGGAGTTGAGGTAATGATCAGCCATGATCTTATTTAATGGCAAAGCAGACTGGAAGGGCTGAATGGCCGACTCCTGTTCCTATGTCACCAACATTTCACTACTCAGCCAACATGACCTAAAACAGATTGTCTGGCTCTTCGTTCATTGAAGAATAATCTTAGGCTGTTAGGTGTTTTGGGATATCCAGAGGATTTGAAAGGCACAAAAGAAATTCAAGTCGTGGCAAGGGAGAACTTGTAAACACCCGAGGGTTTTTGAATTCAAATGAGCGCGGGTGTTTGAGAAGGCCACGTCCTATAAATAGCGATAATCAGAGGGCTGCCTACCGCAAGTTTGGACAGAGATCGTGCACATTAGATCTGCGGCCACCGTGCACAAGAAGATCCAACAGGCAATAAGCAGCATCTTCATTTCAATGCGTTGATGCAGTAGGTCATGTCGTTTAGATGTCGATGCTATTTTGTGGCATTTACCCCAGAGGTTGCGTAATTCTTAATTAATTTCGGCCATGGTCGCTGAGCTGTACTTTTGAAAATAAACATTTGAAAGGATCACCTGCCACTTCCATTCTGAAGCGTTCTGTTGAATTTTGCTGATAGGTTGTGGGGCTACTCATAGATCTGGGTCCGCACAATCACACAATGGTTCTTGGTGACCAAATCCTATTACCTGGGATGTTGGGAATTCCCAAACATTTCACCAGTACGTTGGAGACCACATTCTAAAATTCCATTTGTTTATAAGTAGGGCCACCTGGTTTATGGTGACTGAATTTTAGTACCACGAGACTGCAGGGATTGTAGGAATTTCGCCAGCGTTTTGGAGGTTGTATTCTGTGATACCATCCATTTTTTACATTAAAAAATGTAAATTGATGATCTTGACAAAGACAATCTCATCTAGGCTATTAAAAGTGTATCGGAAGCACGCAATGGAAGCGAAAATAGCTCATTATTTTTGTTTCAACGTTGATTCTTACACATTCAATTGGCGAAGACGACTTACCTACCGAAATCGTGTCAATAACTAACAGAATTTAAATGCTATCTACAAGGCATCGCCGCAACCGCAGGAGTTCATAAATACGTTTATAGTTTCACGATATGCACATTGCAATAAATACTTGCAGTAACAATCATGAGCTGCACGACAGGATTTGATTTCAACCATTTATAATTTTCAGATATAGTCTCATTGCTGAAACGAGAAATATAACAAAATTAACAATTTGACGCAAAAGCTGCAGTTGCGGACCTGGCTGAGGACTGTTGAAAGTGGCGCCCAGGTTGAGGACTCCCGGTCTTCCGATTCTCCCGCCGCACAATTTATCACAGCTCAGCTGCTGTCAATTTAACCACCTTTAAAATATGAGTTAAAAACCAATATTGGTTCGTATATTATATTATTCCTGGAAAGTATACTTCAGGAAAACTCAATCGATTTCTTAATAATTTCCAGTATCGTAATGGGGAAATAATTCGTTTTCTATTTTTCAATAAGGATAATACACCATCGGGCCAATTGCAATTTTCCTTTTTTTACACATCCAACCCTCCGGTCCGGCTCTTTGCGAATGTTTTTTGTGGCCCTGAAAAGAGCCGTTTGATATTTAAGGTATTAATAATCTGATTGGTCTCCTTTAGGAGCTGTCCTGTTGCTCCGAGCAAACTTGGCTTTCTTTCTCCGAGAGGGAGGTCTCCTGAGCGAGGGTTTGGTCCGCTTCCTGCTCCGGTTGTTTGGCCAGCTTTCTCGGCTTTGCACGCTGGCGTTTCCCTTTCCCTTCGGCCCTGGCCGCCTTCCTCCCCTTGTGTTTGCGGGCGGTGGCTCTCCTCGCCCCCTTCCTGGCGGCGCCGTGTTTCTTGGTCTTCCTGGGCGAGCCTCTGTTCCTGGGCGCCGCCTTCCTGACCGCACGTTGCTTCATCCTCCTCCTCCTCCTCTCCCTGGCGGCGGTGGCGGGCTCCCTCTTGGGCTTCTCCTCCCGGTCGCCCCACGTCTTGCTGAGCCTGAAGGAGCCCGAGGCGCCGGTGCCGGTGGGCTGCAGCAGCGAGCCTTTGGTCACCAGGCTCCGGACCGCCTGGTTGACCCGCCAGTTGTTTCTGGCCACGTCGTAGCCGCGGCCCGAGAGGACCTTCTTGAGAGCCGACAGTGAGAGCCCCCGGCGCTCCTTGGTGGCCGCCACCGCCTCCAGGATGTGCTGGGACACGGTGGCGCCGGGTTTCCTGGCCGGGGCCGCAGCCCTGGTCTTCCTCCTGGTGCTCCTGGCAGGGAGAGTGTCGGCCATGGCTTGGGCTGGGACCTTTTCTCTCTCTCTCTATCTCAGTGTGTGTTGGGGAATGAAGAGTTTCCAGCAGCCGGCGCTATTTAACCAGGGGAACCGGACGCTGCAGCGCCAAAGGTCTCATCTCCTGAAAAATGCCCGCCAACAAAACACAAAACAAAGTCGCCTTCTTTCCAAAGCGTGTATCACCTCAGGGCGATTATATATCCCCAGAGACATTCTCTCTCTCTCTTTCCCTTCGAAGTTCTTCCGAATCTTTTGTTTTTTCATTAAACTTCTGCTCAACTCTCTGTAAAGACTTGAGCGTCTCTTCATCTCTTTCCTCCGTGAAGCGTCTTGGGCCGTGTTTCGACCTTAAATGCCATTTGTAAATGTAAGTTGTGCAGTTTTCTTGATCTGGGAAAATGTTTCTGTCTTATTTCCTACTCCAAGTCGCGGTCTCAATGACTTCTTGTCTCCAAGTTCTCCCCTTCCCTGTACAAAACAAAGGTCTTCCTAGACCGAAACGTGGCGTCACTTAACATTAATGCTTGAGCTACCTCCTATTTTACCCCGCTTTTTTCCACAATATTGGCGGTCCGGCAACATTGATCATCGCTGTACACCTGGGTTACAATATCAAGAGTAAATTCTTCAACTGGCAGGGAAGAGCCTTGGTTTCAACCGAAATCCTTGTTCTCGGAGTTGTTTATTGAGCGCCGATTGCCCCCTTCCCCGTGAATTCCCCAATCCCTTCAGGGACTCATATAATCAAAAGTGAGAAATGCGAATTAAAACAGCTTTCATAGATTGAAGACACATGTAGCTGCATTAACCGGACGATTAATTAACCTGGTGAGGCTACAACACAGGACTACTTGCATGCCAAACAAAGGAAGCAACATGCGATAGACAGAGGTAAGCGATCTCACAACCATCGGATCAAATCAAAGCTCTGCAGTCCTGCCACATCCAGTCATGAGTGGTGGTGGACAATTAAACAGTTAACAGGAGGAGGAGGCGCCAAAAATATCCCCATCCTCAATGATGGTGGAGCCCAGCACGTGAGTGCAAAAGACAAGGCTGAAGCATTTAGAACTATCTTCAGCCAGAAGTGCCGAGTGGATGATCCATCTCGGCCTCCTCCTGAGGTCCCCAGCATCACAGGTGCCAGTCTTCAGCCCATTCAATTCACTCCACGTGATGTCAAGAAACGGCTGAAGACACTGGATACTGCAAAGGCTATGGGCCCTGACAACATTCCGGCAATAGTACTGAAGACTTGTGCTCCAGAGCTAGCTGCACCCCTAGCCAAGCTGTTCCAGTACAGTTACATCACTGGCATCTACCCGGCAATGTGGAAAATTGCCCAAGTATGTCCTGTCTACAAAAAGCAGGACAAATCTGACCCGGCCAATTACCGTCCCATCAGTCTACTCTCAATCATCAGCAAAGTGATGGAAGGTGTCGTCGACAGTGCTATCAAGCGGCACTTACTCAACAATAACCTGCTAACTGACACCCAGTTTGGGTTCCATCAGGCCCACTCAGCTGCTGACCTCATTACAGCCTTGGTCCAAACATGGACAAAAGAGCTGAACTCGAGGTGAGGTGAGAGTGACTGCCCTTGACATCAAGGCAGCACTTGATCGAGTGTGGCATCAAGGAGCCCTAGCAAAACTGAAGTCAATGGGAATCAAGGGGAAAACTCTCCATTGGTTGGAATCATAACTAGCACAAAGGAAGTTGGCTGTGGTTGTTGGAGGTCATTCATCTCAATCACATGACATCACTGCAGGAGTTCCTCAGGGCAGTGTCCTAGGCCCAACCATCTTCAGCTGCTTCATCAATGACCTTCCCTCCATCATAAGGTCAGAAGTGGGGATGTTCGCTGATGATTGCACACTGTTCAGCACCATTCGAGACTCATCGGATACTGATGCAGTCCGTGTCCATATGCAGCAAGACCTGGACAACATTCAGACTTGGGCTGACAAGTGGCAAGTAACATTTGCACCACACAAGTGCCAGACAATGACCATCTCCAACAAGCGAGACTCTAACCATCTCCCTTTGACATTCAATGGCATTACCATCGCTGAATCCCCCACTATCAACATCCTGGGGGTTACCATTGATCAGAAACTGAACTGGACCAGCCATATAAATACTGTGGCTACAAGGGCAGGCCAGAGGCTGGGAATTCTGCGGCGAGTGTCTCACCTCCTGACTCCCCAAAGCCTTTTCACCATCTACAAGGCACAAGTCAGGAGTGTGATGGAATACGCTACACTTGCCTGGATGAGTGCAGCTCCAACAACACTCAAGAAGCTCGACACAATTCAGAATAAAGCAGCCCGCTTGATTGGCACTCCATCCACCACCTTCAACATTCACTCCCTCCACCACCGGTGCACTGTGGCTGCAGTGTGTACCATCTACAAGATGCACTGCAGCAACTCGCCAAAGCTCCTTCAAAAGCACCTTCCAAACCCGCGACCTCTACCACTCAGAAGGACAAGGGCAGCAGACGCATGGGAACATCACCACCTACAAGTTCCCCTCCAAGCCACACACCATCCTGACTTGGACCTGTATCGCCGTTCCTTCACTGTCGCTGGGCCAAAATCCTGGAACTCCCTTCCTAACAGCATTGCTGGTGTGCCTACACCATATGGACTGCAGCGGTTCAAGGCGGCGGCTCACCACCATCTTCTCAAGGGCAATTAGGGATGGGCACTAAATGCAGGCCTAGCCAGCGACGCCCACATCCCATCAATGAATAAAAAAAAACATTTTGCAATTCATTGCATTAACATACAGCCTAACAAAAGTATTTGTTCAGGGGTCTCGGTTTTGTTTTATAGCTCCGTCTTAAGACTTCGTGAAGTGGCTCTTAAAAGAGCCGTTTGGTGATTTAATTGCAGGTTTTATTTTGGGAGGGGTACTCTACTTGGAGCTGGTGTATTTGGTGAACGCCTTCGTCCCTTCCGAGACGGCGTGCTTGGCCAGTTCCCCGGGCAGCAGGAGGCGGACGGCGCTCTGGATCTCCCGGGAGGAGATGGTCTGACGTTTGGTGTAATGGATCAGGCGGGAGGCCTCGCAGGCGATGCGCTCGAAGATGTCGCTGACAAACGAGTTGATGACATTCATGGCCTTGGAGGAGATGCCGCTATCGGGGTGGATCTGCTTCAGCACCTTGTAGATGTAGATGCTGTAACTCTCCTTCCTGCTCCTCCTGTGCTTCTTGTCCCCTTTCCTGGTCATTTTCATGGCGGTTTTCTTCGAGCCCTTCTTGGAGACGGCGCCCTTGGCACCGACTGTGGTGGAACTGGTGGAAACAGCAGCAGCAGTCGGCATGGCAAGCCCTTCAATTCCTTCTCCACGTCTATAGTGAATAAAAACACAAACCAACATAGAACTGGAGCCCGCAACTCCTCCTTTATATAGACAGCTCTATGCTAATAAAGGATGCCAAATTTTCTATTCCAATTGGCTAAGCCTTGACACACCACATGTTCAGTGTGCACAAATCACAGTCACGTATCAAGTTTTTTTTGCCAGAAACCGCTGCCACTCAAGGAATGGGGAAACCTTAATTTGCTGGAGAAAAATCTCGAAGCTGTATATATATATAATAATCTCATACTCTCATCTGACACGTCCACAGGCCATAAGCAAATGTCTTTTGCAAAACAAAATCATTCGAGCCACAATTCTGGAACTCCCCATAATATAGAAATTAGACGGGTCACAGAAACTACAAAAGAGAATTGTCTAAGAGAAAAAATATGTGCTTAATCGCTTCTGTTTAAGAAAGGGGTTTCTAAGGATAAGGGGTATCTAAGGATAAGGGGTAAGCCATTTAGGACAGAGGTGAAGAGGAATTTCTTCACCCAGTGAGTGGTGAACATGTGGAATTCTCTACCACAGAAGGCAGTTGAGGCCAATTAATTAAATATGTTCAAGAAGGAGTTAGATATATTCCTTAAGGCTAAAGGGATCAAGGGATATGGGGAGAAGGCAGAGACAGGGTGCTGAATTTGGATGATCAGCCATGATCTCATTAAATGGCGGAGCGGGCTCGAGGGGCCAAATGGCCCACTTCTGCTCCAATCTTCTCTGTTTCTATGTAAAGGCTTCTACAATATTAGCTATTTACTAAAACCCTTACGGCATAGTACACAAATGCTGAACCTGAGGCAATTTATTTGGTATTTTTAAAAATTCTCGGGATGCAGGCATCACTGGCAAGGCCAGCTTTTATTGCCCATCCCTAGTTGCCCTTGAGAAGGTGGTGCTGAGCTCCCTTCTTGAACCGCTGCAGTCTGTGTGGTGAAGGTACTCCCACAGTGCTGTTAGGTAGGGAGTCCCAGGATTTCAACCCAGCGATGATGAAGGATCGGCGATATATTTCCAAGTCAGGATGGTGTGTGACTTGGAGGGGAACTTGGAGGTGGTGGTGTTCCCATGTGCCTGCTGCCCTTGTCCTTCTAGGTGCAAGAGTTCGCAGGTTTGGGAGGTGCTGCTGAAAAAGTCTTGGCGAGTTGCTACAGTGCATCTTGTAGATGGTACACACTGCAGAGTATTCCATCACACTCCTGACTTGTGCCTTGTAGATGGTGGAAAGGCTTTGAGTCAGGAAGTCAGACACTCACTGCAGAATACGCTGGAAAGATGAGATAAAGTAGGGTGACATGGATGACCGTATGGAGCATAAACACCAACACAATTCCAACTCTTAAGCCAATGAATACCAATAATTTGTTATTTTTTCTCCAACTCATTCTAGTCTACAAGATGCTTCACGACTGCAGCTGGTTGCAAAGGCTCCTGAGAGAAGGCTCCTGAGAGCTGGAGGACAACCGCCAGGGTCATTCGAAGATTCTCGGGTTTATCTTCAAAATGTCAATCGGGAAAGTTGAACAGAAACAACGGCCGCAGCAATGATTTAAAAATAAAGATATTTATTGTATAATTCTGGAACAACCTCTTTCAACTGAAGGGCCTGGTGGGTCTGAAAAGAGCCTTTTTTTGGTTCACACGAGTAGTATTCTTGTTTTGGGTTTTCAGCCTTGGCCGCCGCCCGCGGGGCAGCTGCCGCCTTTTGCTCTCGGCAGCTCCCGGGCTTCCTGCCCCTGGAGCGGACCTGGGGCCGGCGGCGGCTCCCGGGTCGCTTTCCTGGGCCGCACGACGGTCCTCGCCCCCTTGCGGACCCCGCCCGCCCGCCCTCTTCTCGGCCTTTCTCCGGCAGGCGTGAACAGCAGTATTACCGCCGCCCCCTGGGCTTGTTCTTGCCGGCCAGGTTCCTCTTCCTGCCCCGCTGGGCGGCCGCCCTCTGGCGCCGGCCCCGGGGGCGGAGGAAGCAGCGGCTCCTCTTCCCCTGCCGGCGGCCGCCGGGCGGCTCTGGCCCTCCTGGTGCTGCTGGCTGATGCGGAAGGAGCCCGAGGCCCCGCTGCCGGCCGTCCGCACCAGCGAGCCCTCGGTCACCAGGCTCCGCACCGCCTGGTTCAGCCGTCAGTTGATGCGCGGCACGTCGTAGCCGGCGGCCGACAGCGCCTGCTTGACGGCGGCCAGCGACAGGCCGCGCCGCTCCCTGGAAGTCGCCACCGCTTGCAGGATTTGGCATGACACCGTGGGCCCGCCCGCCGGCCGCGCCTTGGGCGGGCTCCTCCTCTTCCTGGCCTTGCGGCCTCGGGCCGGGCCTTTGGCCTGGTCGCCCGAAGCCATTTTATTTTTTCGCTCGCTCAACGCCTCCCTCCTCCTCCGGCTACTCCGCGCTCCTCACCGCGCCGAGTCCAGCTGCCGAGCGGCGGCGGCGGCCGAGCCTTTTGTAAGCTCAAGGCGGACGGTACAGAGGCAACTCCTCCACCGGGACCCGGCGCGTGGCCGAGCGCCGCGTGCTCCCAGCGGCTGCGACTCTTTCTGTGTGAGTATGAGCGTGAAAAGATGTGGTTGCATTCTTCAAACCTTCAACCCTCCCCCTCTCCCGAGGCGGATGCATCCCTTTTGGTTGCATTCTTCAAACCCTCCCGAGGCGGATGCATGCCTTTTGGTTGCATTCTTCAAACCTTCAACCCCCCCCCGCCTCCCGAGGCGGGTGCATCCATTACATTAACCATGCGAACTAAACTTTGAATTCGGGCTTGCCTTACACCGATTACTCCTCAGATAACGAAGCAGTCCCTGCCCGCCTGCAGCAAGACCTGGACAACATTCAGGATTGGGCTGATAATTGACAAGTGCCAGGCAATGACCAGCTCCAACAAGAGAGAGCCTAGCCACCTCCCCTTGACATGCAATGGGATTGCATTCTTCAAACCTTCAATTCCACCCCCACCTCCCCTCCTTGGGCGGGTGCATCAAATTTGGTTGCGCTCTTAAAACTTTGAATTTGGACTTGTCTTATACCAATTTCTCCTCAGGCAATGAAACAGTCCTTGCCCGCATGCAGCAAGACCTGGACAGCATTCAGGCTTGGGCTGATAAGTGGCTAGTAACATTCGCAACTCACAAGTGTCAGGCAATGACCATTTCCAACAAGAGAGAGTCTAGCAACCTCCCCTTGACATTCAACGGGATTACCATCATGTCACAAACTGCAGCAGTTCAAGAAGGCAGCTCAAGGGCAATTAGGGATGGGCAATAAATGCCGACTTTATCAGTGACGCCTACATCCCATGAATGAATAATAAAAAAAGATTGAACCATATTTTAAAACACTTCACAACAGGATTAAACAGCCTATTACTCAGCATACAGCAAACAAAGTCTATTTAACAAACTACAGGAAACATAACTCATGACAGAAAATACAGCAAAGTCTCCTGATAATAGTGAGTTTATTTCTCCAATGAAATGCAGTGAGTGGAGGATAGTTACATAATAGAAATGATATGCTTAAAATCAATCCCAGTCTCTTACAGCCATGTGGTCTCCAGGCATCATTGATGGGAGGTATTACTAAATCATCTCCATTCTGCCTGGTGCTTGAAATGTCACTATATTCAGTCATGAGCAAATTGCGTTTCCTACATTACAACAGTGACTGCACTTTAAAATACTTCATTGGCTGTACAGTGCTTTGAGACACCCTGCGGTCGTGAAAGGCGCTGAGGACGATGTCAGGGACGCTTAAGTCCACTCCAACTGAACTTGCTCCTGGTGCAGTCCCACATTGCTCCGCCTGCCATTCACCACCACGCCACCGTGCTCCGTGAGATGGAAGAAATCATGAGCAACATCGACCTTCCCATTCACAAAGACTGGAAAAACCCACCACGAAAGCATTGAAAGTTGCACCGGCCATTCTGGGAAACAGCAGCCAATTTTGATGCAGCTGGTATTAACCCACTATCCAGATGGACAGATTCGTGGGACGCATGCAACATAAAGAACTGACACCTCATCGCTGACTCAACAGCAGAGGCCCTTGGCTTCGACCTCGCTCAAAGAGAGCGGACAGCGCTCAACCCAATCCGCACAGGGCATGGACGTTGCAGCCAGCCGCTCCACAAGTGGAAGATGAGGGACGACCCGATGGGCGACTGTGGTCATGAGTCCCAGACCATGGAACACATCACATCACATCAACCTGCCCACTAAAGATCTTTTGTGGGAGGCCCCTCATTTCTCCACTCGGCATCTCAGGATGCCATCGAATGGATGGCCAAACTAGACATCCCATCATAAGCTTTACCCGTCAGATGAAAGTAGCAGTAATGCAAGTCTTTCTTTTTTCTTTTTCCAGTAACAAATTGTTTTGTTATTAATGGAAAAGGGCTTTTATATAGGTGGATAACTGAGGCCATACTAAGACCAGACGCGGAGACCGAACTCTGGTTAAATGGTCGATATAGAATCTACAGCACAGAAACAGACCATTTGGCCCAACTGCTCTATGCCGATGTTTATACTGCACACAAACCTCCTACCACTCTAATTGGCCCCTTCCCGCCCTAGCCCTCTATTCTGCACTGTACTGCAGTGTCAGCTGTGGCTCAGTGGGTAGCACACTCGCTTCTGAGTCAGAAGTCTCGCTCCAGAGACTGGAGCACATAAAACGAGGCTGACACTGCAGTGCAGTGCTGAGGGAGTGTGGCACTGTTGGAGGTGCCGTCTTTCAGATGAGACGTTAAAACCGAGGCCCCGTTTGCCCTCTCAGGTGGATGTTAAAGATCCTGTGGCACTATTTCGGAGCAGAGCAGGGACGTTCTCCCCAGTGTCCTGGCCAATACTTATCCCTCAGCCATCATAACAAAAACAGATTATCTGGTCATTATCACGTTGCTGTTTGTGGGATACTCCAAAAGTACTTCATTGGCTGTAAAGTGCTTTGAGCTGTCCGGTGATCATGAAGGGTGCTATATAAATGCAAGTCTTTCTTCCCTTCTCTCTCATGTATGCATCCAGCCTCACCTTAAATGCACCAGTGCTCTCTGCTTCAACCATTCCATGTGACAGCCAGTTCCACACTCTGTGCCAAAAATAATCCTCCTAAATTCCTTATTTGATCTGTTAGTGGCTCTCTTATGTTTAGGTCCACAAGTGGAAACAATTTCTCCACATCCACCCCAATAGAACCCCTTCCTAATTTGATAGACCTTGATCGGGTCTCCTTATAGTCATCACTTCTCCTGAGAAAAGAACCCCAGCCTGCTGATAGTTCCTATATTCTCGATTCTGGACAAATCTTCTAATTCTTTCCTGCAGTTTTTCCCAATGCTTCAGTATCCTTTTTGTAATATGGATACAAGAACAGTGCACAGTACTCCAGGGGTGGTCTAAGCCAAGGTTCTATATAAATTGGGCATCTCTGCTTTTTTATTCAATTTCTCCAGCAATGAACCTCAGTAATTTATTTGTACTCTTTATGACCTTATCAAGGTGTGTTACTTTGGTTAGCAATTTACGTACTGTATCTGTATTCCCAGGAATAAGTGGCCTCCTTATTCTCCTACCAAAATGAACCACCTCACACTTTGCTACAGTGAATTTCATTTGCCATTTATCTGCCCATTCTGCAAGCCTGTTTATATCTTCCTGTGTTTTGGTGTAGCTCCCCACATTATTAGCTCTACCCCCTCCCCCAATTTGGTATCAAATTGATCGATTTTTGTTAGGCAAAGGTATTAAGGGCCACGGGAACAAGGTTGGTAGAAAGGGTTGAGATACCAGATCAGCCACGATCTCATTGAATGGTGGAACAGGCGCGAGGGGCTGAATGGCCTCCTCCTGTTCCTATGTGCCAATCAGCAAATTTCGACTCTAGATCTCCGATTTCTGAATCTAAATCATTTATATATATATACCAGCCTGGAGTACCCGGCATTGCCGAGGGAACTGAAGAGCCTCTGCCATGTTTATAAAACTGTTTATAAAACTGTTGAGATTGAAGAACTCTTGCTAAGCACCCAGAAGGTGATTCTTTAACTTCGGTTTTTGTTAATGGGGATCGCCAGTAGCCATGTACTCCAGGTTTTACAGTTTTCCTTCTATGTGAATTTGGAGGTAGCAAGCACAATTATAATTTTGCAATGTTATCATTGACATTAATGAGAGAGAGAGAGGGGGGAAGGGGAGACAGAGAGAGAGAGAGAGAGCGAGGGGGGAAGGAGAGAGAGAGAGGAGGGGAAGGAGAGAGAGAGAGAGAGGGGAAGGAAAGAGAGAGAGAGGGGGAAGGAGAGAGAGAGAGGGAAGGAGAGAGAGAGGGGGGGGCAGGAGAGAGAGGGGGGGAAGGAGAGAGAGAGGGAAGGAGAGAGAGAGATGAGAGAGAGAGAGAGAGAGAGGGAAGGAGAGAGAGGGGAAGGAGTGAGAGAGAGAGGGAGAAGGAGAGAGAGAGAGGGGGGAAGGAGAGAGGAGCGAGAGGGGGGAAGGAGAGAGAGAGAGAGAGTGGGAAGGATAGAGAGAGAGAGAGAGGGAAGGAGAGAGAGGGAGAGAGAGGGAAGGAGGGAGAGAGAGAGAGACAACTGAAGAACCCTCTGCCATGTTTATAAAACTGCTGGATTGAAGAACTCTTGCTAAGGACTCAGGAGGTGGTTCTTGAACTTCGGTTTTTGTTAATGGGGATCACCAGTAGCCATATACTGCAGGTTTTACAGTTTTCCTTCTATGTGAATTTGGAGGTAGCAAGCACAATTATAATTTTGCAATGTTGTCATTGTCATTAATGAGAGAGAGAGAGAGGGGGAAGGAGACAGAGAGAGAGAGAGGGGTGGGAAGGAGAGAGAGAGAGAGAGGGGGAAGGAGAGAGAGAGAGAGAGGGGGAAGGAGAGAGAGAGGGGGGGAAGGAGCGAGAGAGAGGGGGGAAGGAGAGAGAGAGGGGGAAGGAGAGAGAGAGAGGGGAAGGAGAGAGAGAGAGAGGGAAGGAGAGAGAGAGAGGGGTAAGAAGAGAGAGAGAGGGGGGGAAGGAGAGAGAGAGAGGGGGGAAGGAGAGAGAGAGAGGGAAGGAGAGAGAGAGAGGGGGAAGGAGAGAGAGAGGGGGAAGGAGTGAGAGAGAGGGGAAGGAGAGAGAGGGGGGAGGAGAGAGAGAGAGGGGTAAGGAGAGAGAGAGGGGGAAGGAGAGAGAGAGGGGGAAGGAGAGAGAGAGAGGGAAACGAGAGAGAGGGGGAAGGAGAGAGAGAGAGGGGTAAGGAGAGAGAGAGGGGGGAAGGAGAGAGAGAGGGGGAAGGAGAGAGAGAGAGAGGGAAGGAGAGAGTGAGAGACAAAGAGAGTGAGGGGGAAGGAGAGAGAGAGGGGGGAAGGAGAGAGAGAGAGGGAAGGAGAGAGAGAGGGGGAAGCAGAGAAAGAGGGGGAAGGAGAGTGCGAGAGAGAGGGGAAGGAGAGAGAGAGAGAGGGGGAAGGAGAGAGAGAGGGAAGGAGAGAGAGAGAGGGAGGGGGAAGGAGAGAGAGAGAGGTAGGGGAAGGAGAGAGAGAGAGGGGGAGGAGAGAGAGAGAGGGGGAAGGAGAGAGAGGGGGAAGGAGAGAGAGAGGGTGCAGGAGAGAGAGAGGGAAAGGAGAGAGGGGGGAAGGAGAGAGAGAGGGGGAAGGAGAGATGGGGAAGGAGAGAGAGAGAGGGGGAAGAGGAGAGAGAGAGAGGGGGAAGGAGAGAGAGAGGGGGAAGGAGAGAGAGAGAGGGGGAAGGAGCGAGAGAGTGAGGGAGAGAGAGCGAGAGGGGGAAGGAGAGAGAGCGAGAGCGAGGGAAGGAGAGAGAGAGTGAAGGAGAGAGAGAGAGAGAGTGAAGGAGAGAGAGAGAGAGAAAAAGAGAGAGAGGGGGAAGAAGAGAGAGAGAGAGGGGGAAGGACAGAGAGAGAGAGGGAAGGAGAGAGAGAGAGGCGGAAGGAGAGATAGAGAGAGGGGGAATGAGAGAGAGAGAGAGAGGAAGGAGAGAGAGAGAGAGAGGGAAGGAGAGAGAGAGGGCAGGAGATAGAGAAGAGAGGAAGACACCCCGGGGAAGGGGTTGGACTCAGAGCCCGGCCGCAGTGACCCGGATCCCCCATGCGTGGCGTAGCGCCTCAGGCCAGGCCCGACTCACTCAGCTCAGCTCCCGCTCCAACCCGCCGCCGCCGCTCCCCCGCTCGCTGTCTCTCGGGCTCTCGGGCCGCGCGATTCTCTCTGTCTCGAGTGAGAGAGGGGGAAGGAGAGAGAGAGAGAGAGGGAAGGAGAGAGAGAGAGAGAGGGAAGGTGAGAGAGAGAGAGAGGGAAGGAGAGAGTGAGGGAAGGAGATAGAGAAGAGAGGAAGACAACCCGGGGAAGTGGTTGGACTCAGAGCCCGGCCGCGGTGACCCGGAGCCCCCGTGCGTGGCCTAGCGCCTCAGGCCCGGCCCGACTCACCTCAGCTCTCCGGCCCCGCCCACACATGCCATAAAACACCCCCCGTGACGCATCATACCACGGTTCCCCCGTACGATTGCTCAACCATCACGTCACTCAATGCTAATGAGCAGAAATGAGCGAACCTCTGCCATGTTTATAAAACTGTTTATAAAACTGTTGTGATTGAAGAACTCTTTCTAAGCACCCAGGAGGTGATTCTTTAACTTCGTTTTTTGTTAATGGGGATCGACAGTAGCCATATACTCCAGGTTTTACAGTTTTCCTTCTATGTGAATTTGCAGGTAGCAAGCAGAATTATAATTTTGCAATGTTTTCATTGACATTAATGAGAGAGAGAGAGAGAGGGGGAAGGAGAGAGAGAGAGAGAGAGAGAGAGCTACACCTACCTTGGTCTAACTATTACAGCATCAGGGAGCTTCAGCATAGCAGTGAATGCACTAAAAGAAAAAGCCCGAAGAGCCCTATATGCAATAAAAAGAAAATTCTACAACATCCAAATCCCAATCAAAATCTGGCTCAAAATATTTGACAGCATAATCCTGCCCATTGCACTGTACGGTAGTGAAGTATGGGGCCCGCTAAATCACCAAAGCTACACTAAATGGGAAAAACATACAATAGAAGCCCTACATGCAGAATTCTGCCGAAGCATCCTTCGCACCCAAAGGAAAACGCCAACAAATGCATGCAGAGCCGAACTAGGCAGATACCCACTGATAATAAACATCCAAAAACGAGCACTAAACTTCCTAAATCACCTCAAATCTAGCTCCCCAGACACCCTTCATTTCAAAGCCTTTCAGACCCAAGAGCTAAACCCAGAAAAGAGTCCCCTGAGTCAGCTGCTACGGAAACTAAGTACTCAGCCGGACCCTGACCAGCCCCAGACCAACACAGCCGCCCAAACACCAATCCGAGTGAACCAAATCATTAAAAAATGCAAAGAAACCTACCTGGAACATTGGAACAAAATAACCGAAAGCCAAAGCAGATTAGAATGTTACCGGGCCCTAAAAAGAGAATATAAACTGGCAGACTACCTCACGACCATCAGAGACACAAAACAGAGACAGACCCTCACCAGGTACAGACTAAGCGACCACCAACTGGAAATTGAAAAAGGCAGATACAAGAAATCCTGGCAGCCTAGAGAGAATAGAATATGCGATCAATGTCTGGCTGGCGAGGTTGAAACAGAAATGCATTTCCTCCTAAAATGCGAAAAATTCAACACATCAAGAAACATATTATTCAACAAGCTAAGCCAAACAACCCCAGATTTCAAGGAATTGGATGATCTGTCAAAATTGAGATTAGTCCTAGGAGAAGGAGACAGACCATACCTTGGGGCCAAATATGTAACAACATGTCACAACCTGAGGACTGTTTAAAATTAAGACTGTTTAAAATTAATATTGAACGTACCAAATGAAGTACAAAGACTGTTTAAAATTAATATTGTTTAAAAGTAATATTGTATGTACCCAACAAATGTCAAATCGATTGACACCTACAGAATGTTGGAAAACTGTACCTTTTTGCTATGTAAGCTTTGGCAATATGGTTCTCTGTAAACTTTCATGCCAATAAAGCATTTTAATTGGAAAAAAAAAATTGGAATTGGAGAGAGAGGGGGAAGGAGAGAGAGAGGGGGGGAAGGAGAGAGAGAGAGGGGGGAAGGAGAGAGAGAGAGGGGGGAAGGAGAGAGAGGGGGAAGGAGAGAGAGAGAGGGGGGAAGGAGAGAGAGAGAGAGAGGGGGGGAAGGAGAGAGAGAGAGGGGGAAGGAGAGAGAGGGAGGGGGGAAGGAGAGAGAGGGGGAAGGAGAGAGAGAGAGAGAGAGGGGTAAGAAGAGAGCGACGGGAAAGAGCTACAGAGACAGAGACAGAGATAACCGTGCGGCCCAAGAGCCCGAGAGATAGCGAGCGGGGGAGCAGCGGCGGCGGGCCGGAGCGGGAGCTGAGCTGAGGTGAGTTGGGCCGGGCCTGAAGAGAGAGAGAGGGGGAAGGAGAGAGAGAGAGGGGGGAAGGAGAGAGAGAGAGAGAGAGAGGGGAAGGAGAGAGAGAGAGAGAGGGGGGAAGGAGAGAGAGAGAGAAAGGGGGGGAAGGAGAGAGAGAGAGAGGGAGGGAAGGAGAGAGAGAGAGAAGGAGAGAGGGAAGGGAAGGGAGAGAGAGAGAGAGAGGAGAGAGAGAGAGGGAAGGAGAGAGAGAGAGAGGGAAAGAGAGAGAGAGAGGGAAGGAGAGAGAGGGGGAAGGAGAGAGAGAGAGAGGGTGGAAGGAGAGCGAGAGAGAGGGGGAAGGAGAGAGAGATGGGAAAGAGATACAGAGACAGAGACAGAGAGAACTGCACGGCCCGAGAGCCCGAGAGACAGCGCGCGGGGGAGCGGCGGCGGCGGGCCGGAGCGGGAGCTGAGCTGAGGTGAGTCGGGCTGGGCCTGAGGTGCTAGGCCACGCACGGTGGCTCCGGGTCACCGTGGCCGTGCTCTGAGTCCAACCCCTTCCCTGGGGTGTCTTCCTCTCTTCTCTATATCCTTCCCTCACTCTCTCCTTCCCTCTCCCTCTCTCTCTCTCTCTCTCCTTCCCTCTCTCTCTCTCTCTCCTTCCCCCTCTCTCTCTCTCTCTCCTTCCCCCTCTTTCTTTCTCTCCTTCCCCCCCTCTCTCTCTCTCTCTCTCTTTTTCTCTCTCTCCGTCACTCTCTCTCAAATCAAATTCAAATTCAAATCGCTTTATTGGCATGATAAGGTACATCTTATGTTGCCAAAGCATCAAAATACATTTATGGTTGAACACATAAACGCAGTTCTATTCATACAGTGTATAAACAGGTATATCCCTGAGTGTATAAATATACATTCGCCTTGTTTATATATACTCTTTTCTTAGTTTACTGGTTGTCCCTCTGTTCATGGCAAGCTGTAACATAATGTGCCGTCAGTGTTACACAGCTTCTCTCCTCCCCCAGTAGGAATGGGAGTTTTTGGTTGTCATTCAGATTTCTGAATTCAGGGCATATTTGTGAGAATTTTTGGTAGAAATTCTCCCTGATGCCCTGATATTTTCCACAGGCTGTGAGGAAGTGCATCTCTGTCTCCACTACTCCCTGACTGCAGTGAGAGCATATCCTGTCTTCTCTTGGCAGCCTGGTCTGCCTGTGTCTGCCTTTTTCGATCGCTAGGCTATGTTCGCTAAGTCTGTACCTTGTCAAGGTTCTTCTCAGTTTGTTATCCTTTACCATGGTCAGGTAATCAGCTATGTTGTATTGTCTGTTTAGGGCCAAGTAGCAATTGAGTTTGCTTTGGGTTTTTGTTGTTTCTGCCCAATATGTCAGATATTTTTCCTTTTGCTTAGCGACGATTGTGTTGGGTCGAATTCTTTGTGTTACCCTGTCACTGTCCTGGGGCTGGTTATTGTTAGTATTGTTAGTAGTTACTTCACTGAGTCCCAGGACTAGTTGACTGAGGGTATTCTTCTTTATGGTCAGCTCTTGGCATTTCAGGGCGTCGTAGTGATAGCATTGGGGGTTGCTCATTTGTAGGTGATTCCAAAATTTGGTGGCTCTTTTTTGGATAGTGATTATTAATGGATATTGGCCTAGTTCCGCCCTGCATGCATTGTTTACTGTTTTCCTTTGAGTCCGAAGGATACTTTTACAGAATTCTGCATGTAGGATCTCAATTGGGTGTTTGTCCCATTTTGCAAATTCTTGTTGTGTTAGCGGTCCCCATACCTCACTGCCATAGAGCGCAATTGGTTCAATTACTGATTTGAAAATTTTGAGCCAAATGCTAATTGGGATTTCTATTTGGATTGATTTTTTGATGGCATAGAAAGCCCTTCTTGCTTTCTCTTTCAGTTCATTCACAGCCAGTTTGAAGTTTCCCGTAGAACTGATTTTTAAGCCCAAGTATGTGTAGTTAGTGGTTTGTTCAATTTTGGTTGTTCCTACTGTGAAATTTATTTTGGGTCCCTTATGTTTGGATCTTTGCTGGAACACAAGGACTTTGGTTTTTTGGGGATTTATTGTCAGGGCCCAAGTCTGGCAGTACGACTCCAGCAGGTCCAGGTTCTGCTGTAGACCCTCCTTAGTTGGTGACAGCAGAACCAGGTCGTCTGCATAGAGGAGGAATTTAACCTTGGATTCATATAGGGTGAGGCCGGGTGCTGTAGATTGTTCAAGTAGTTTTGCCAATCCATTAATGTAAATATTAAAGAGTGTCGGTGAGATTGGCGAGCCCTGCGTCACCCCCCGCCCCTGTGGGAAGTATTTTGTTTGTTTGTCTCCAATTTTAACTGCACATTTGTTGTTTGTATACATTGATTTAATTACATCATATGTTTTCCCTCCTACCCCGCTTTCGATAAGTTTCAGGAATAAACCGTCATGCCAGATGGAGTCGAAAGCCTTCTGGAAATCTACAAAGCATGCGTAGATTTTGCTTTTGTTATGGTGAACGTGTTTGTCAATTAGGGTCTGTAGGGTGAAGATATGATCGGATGTTCTATAGTTTGGCAGGAATCCAATTTGGCTTTTACTCAAGACATTGTGCTCCTCAAGGAAGTTTATAAGTCTTTTGTTTATGATGCTACAGAATACCTTCCCCAGGTTACTGTTTACACAGATGCCTCGATAGTTGTTTGGGTCGATTTTGTCCCCACTTTTGTATATGGGCGTTATGAGTCCATTGTTCCAGATGTCAGGGAAATAACCGACACTCAGAACCAAGTTGAAGAGTTTTAGGATAGCCAGTTTCATTTTGTCGTCTGCGTGTTTAATCATCTCGTTTAGTATGCCGTCTGTCCCGCAAGCTTTTCCTGGTCGCAGGTCCTTGAGTTTTTCAAGAAGTTCTTTTTCTGTTATTATGGCGTCTAGCGGGTTTTGGTTATCTTTTATGGCCATTTCTAGCTTTTCCAGCTTTTTGCATATTTGGTGTTGCTCTGGTCTTAGTGTGTTTTTCTGGTATAATTTTTCAAAGTGGTTTACCCATGTGTCCCCATTTTTAATGGACAAATCGTCGTGTTGTTTTTTGTGTAGTGTTTTCAAGTTGTCCCAGAAACAATTGGAATCAATGGATTCCTCCATGGAGCTGAGTGTATTCTTAATATAGTGCTCCTTTTTGGTTCTGAGTGTGTTTCTGTATTGTCTTAGTGTCTGACAATAAGTAAGGCGTAATTCCTCGTTTTCTGGATGTCTGTGTTTTTGGTTTGATATTTTTCTAAGTTTTTTCCTCATGTTATGGCAATCTGGGTCAAACCATTTTTCATAGTTTTTTGTTTTGCGTTTGTTCTTGCAAGCTTTCAAGTTTGCACTTGTTGCCAAATTATCAAAAATATTGTTTAGGTTAATAACTGCCCGGTTTACGCCTTCTTTATTGTGAGTGTATATGTTATCCAGAAAGGTGTCTAAGAGAGCTTGAGTTGATGCATTGCTAATTGTTTTCTGGTATTTTTCCGTGTCGTTTTTGGCCCACCTGTACGATTTTTTGGTGTTGTACAGTTTACTGGGTTGTGTTTCTATGTTGTTTGTTTCTGTCTTTTTGAGATACATAGTAATTTGACTGTGATCTGACAGTGTTGTTTGTGGTTTGACTGTGAATGCTCTGAAAGAGGATGGGTCTAAGTCTGTAATCATATAGTCTACTGTGCTGCAGCCAAGAGGTGAGCAATAGGTCGATCTTCCTAGGAGGTCTCCTATGAACCTACCATTGACAATGTACAGACCCAGGTTTCGACGGAGCTGTAGTAGCTGTTTTCCATTGGTATTTGACTGCTTGTCGCAGTTATGCCTGTATGGAAGGGAAGGGATGTCAAAGTTTCCCTCTCTCTCTCTCTCTCTCCTTCCCTCTCTTTTCCCGGTCCCGCACTCACGGCAGGCTGCAGGCTTAGGCCCCGCCCACACACGCCATGAAACGCCCCCTGTGATGCATCATACCGTGGTTCCCCGTAGGATTGGTCAACCATCACGTCGCTCAACGCTAATGAGCTGAAATGAGCGGATTTTGTTCGCACTGTTGCCTCACAGCGCCAGGGACCCGGGTTCAAATCCGGCCTCGGGCGACTGTCTGTGTGGAGTTCGCACATTCTCCCCGTGTCTGCATGGGTTTTCTCCGGGTGCTCCGGTTTCCTCCCACAGTCCAAAGATGTGCGGGTTAGGTTGATTTGGCTATGATAAATTGACCCTTAGTGTTAGGGGATTAAATACGTGGGGTTACGGGGATCGGGTGGGATATGTGTCGGTGCAGGCTCGATGGGCCGAAATGGCCTCTATCTGCACTGTGGGGATTCTGTGATTCTGTGAAACTGTCCGAAAAAAATTTGTCTGACCAAAAAGTAAACACTCCTATGGCACTCCCCTAATCATAAGCTTTCTTTTGATATAATATGTGTAGGTACGCTCTATAACTTTTGAGTTTACCGCACGCATACACACAGACAGACAAACTCATTTATATACATAGATAGAAGATATCTATTTGGTGAACAATGGTGGTCCCTGTAGGACACCACTTCCCATTTTCTGCCAGTCCATGAAACGTCCCTTAACTTCTATCTTCTGTTTTATAGCCATCTTTGCTAAAATCACCAATGTTTAGAAAGTAAAGGAGACTGGGGAAATTCTCCAATTTTGCATTTTTAGATTCATTTTAGATTTTCATGACTACATAAGACCAGGTTAAAATTTGGTCACAAACCAGTACAATGGAAGGATATGCTTTTTGTTCCAATTTAACATAAGAACATAGGAAATAGGAGCAGGAGTAGGCCAATCGGCCCCTCGAGCCTGCTCCGCCATTCAATAAGATCATGGCTGATCTGATCCTAACCACCAATCCACTATCACAGAACCATCTCCTGACTCTAACAGAATTAGACACACGAAATAGGAGCAGGATCAGGCTAAACGGCCCCTGGGCCCGCTCCGCTACCCACAGGGCCATGACAGCTCCGAACCCAGACTCATGTCCAAATTCCTGCCCCCTCCCCGTAACCCTTAATTCCCTTTACTTCTAGGAAACTGTCTATTTCTGTTTTAAATTTATGTAATGATGTAGCTTCTACAGCTTTTTCGGGCAGCATATTCCATGGACCTACCACCCTCTGAGTGAAGAAGTTCCTCCTCATCTCAGTTTTGAAAGAGCAGCCCCTTATTCTAAGACTATGCCCCCTAGTTCTAGTTTCACCCATCATCGGGAACATCCTCCCCGCATCCACTCGATCCAACCCCTTCACAATCTTATATGTTTCAATAAGATCGCCTCTCATTCTTCTGAACTCCAATGAGTAGAGTCCCAATCTACTCAACCTCTCCTCATATGTCCATCCCCTCATCCCCGTGATTAACCGAGTGAACCTTCTTTGTACTGACTCGAGAACAAGTATGTCCTTTCTTAAGTATGGACACCAAAACTGTACGCAGTATTCCAGGTGCAATCTCACCAATACCTTGTACAACTGAAGCAATACCTCCCTATTTTTATATTCTATCCCCCTAGCAATGAAAGCCAACATTCCATTGGCCTTCTTAATCATTTCTGCCATTGGAGCTTTTGCCCTGCCAAGCACTACCCCTGGGCACTGAAGAAAGCAACCTGGCCTGTTTGTCCAGTTCTCCCCAGGCTGAAGAAGCATGGCAGTCTTGATCTCCCTGGATGGAATGGTTGAGCGCTCGGTATAACAAGCCTAACGAAAAGCCTTGTTTGCGACAAGTTAAAAAAAACATGTAATTAAGTAAAGAAAGACTTGCATTTATATAGCGCCTTTCATGACCTCAGGATGTCCCAAAGCTCTTTGCAGCCAATGAAGTATTTTTGATGTGTAGTCACTGTTGCAGTGTCGGAAATGCAGCAGCCAATTTGTGCACAGCAAGCTCCCACAAACAGGCAATGTGATAAAGACCAGATAATCTGTTTTTGTTATGTTGATTGAGGGATAAACATTGGCCAGGACACCGGGGATAACTTCCCTGCTCTTGTTCGAAATCGTGGCCCTTGGGATCTATTTACATCCACCCAAGAGAGGAGATGGGACCTCGGTTTAACGTCTCATCCGAAAGACATCACCTCCGACAGTGCAGTGCTCCCTCAGCACTGCACTGGAATGTCGGCCTAGATTTTGTGCTGATGATTCTGGAGTGGGACTCTGAACCCTCAACCTTGGTTGGCTTGTACTCCACTCAGTTCGTTGTTCTGGCCTTGTTCTACTGTCTGTCTGTCTGTCACTCTCTCTTCCTCCCGGCAACGGTGGCAGCAGAGACCCTGCCTCTGTTGGCTGTGGTGCATGTCGGACGGTGGGCTCTGGCATTTGACCCCGATGCGCGTTGCCTCGCGAGCACCCTGACTGCAAAATCTCGGTGAAACCCTTGCCATTTGATGATCGACTGATACACACCTCCGGGCCGTGCCAGGATGGGACTTCTACCAACCCTCTATGCTTCAGCTGAAAGCAGGTCCCTCTCACAAATCACCCCTGCCCTTGCTGACCTACTTTGGCTCCTGGCTCCCTAACACTTCCAATTTAAAAGAAAAGGAATGTTGTATATTAATGCAAGAGGCTTTCAAAACAATAAAAAAAACGATTCAAGATTCCCCATGGATTTGGAAGAAATTTCTAACTTAGGAGAGAACCTGCTTTCTTAGTTCATAAATTTCATAAGGCTCAGTCTGGGGGTTGAAACTGGCGAGGCTTCCTGTTATAGAAGTCATCCAATTTTCACTACATTAAATTCAACGGAACGAAAATCGGGCGGTTTCTTTAACGGGCGGCCGATCTGCAACACCCGTTTTACGCCTGAGCGCTAAGGTGAAAATCTACCCCCTGGGTTTCTCCCCTTACTCTCCATCACGAATATCGCCTGTCTCCGCCCCTGTGGAATCGCCTGTCTCCGCCCCTGTGGAATCGCCTGTCTCCACCCCCGTGGAATCGCCTGTCTCCGCCCCTGCCTCAGACCATTTGCTGCTGAAAGTCTCATCCGTGCCTTTGTCGCCCCCCAGGCACGGCTATTCCAATGCTCTCCTGGGCAGCCTCCCTTCCTTCATCCTCGGCAAACTTCAGCTTATCCAAGACTCTGCCGCCCGTATCCTATCCCGCACCAGGCCCCACTCACAAATCACCCCTGCTCTTGTCGGCCTGCATTGGCTCCTGGTTCTCTACCACTTCCAATTTCACAGGAAAGAAAGGAATTTGCTGCATATTAACTTAAGAGGTGCACAAAACAACAACAATGTAGTAAAACGTCCCAAGGCGCGTCACAGGAGCGGACACTTTATGGATTCGGCGGTTGAAAAGATTAAAATAAAATTATGGATCTGAACCAAAGAAAAAAAGGCTCTTTTAAGAGCCACCCATTCAATTGACAAGAGGGCTGTGAAGTGTAAAAATTCTGGTAACCCTCACTGCGAGATTTGACAATGAGGGCTGTGGCAGGAGCAGGCACAGATAAGAATGTAAGAAATAGGAACAGGAGTCGGCCATTTGGCCCTTCGAGCCTGCTCCACCACCTCATCCCCACTTTCCTGTACTATTCCCATATCCCTTGATTCACTTAATATTCAAAAATCTATCCATCTGTCTTGCATATACTCAACGACTGAGCCTCCACAGCCCTCTGGGGTAGAGAATTCCAAAGATTCACCACCCTCTGAGTGAAGAAATTTCTCCTCATCTCAGTCCTAAATTATCGACCCCTTATTTTGAGACTGTGACCCCTGGTTCTAGGCTCCCCAGCCAGGGGAAACATCCTCCCTGCATCTACCTTGACAAGCTCTGTAAGAATTTTGTATGTTTCAATGAGATCACCTCTCAATCTTCTAAACTCCAGAGAATATAGGCCTAGTCTACTCAATCTCTCCTCAAAGGACAATCCCCCCATCCCAGGAACCAGTCTGGTGATCCTTTGCTGCACTCCCTCTATGGCAAGTATATCCTTCCTTATGTAAGGAGACCAAAACAGTACACAGTACTCCAGGTGTAGTCTCACCAGGGCCCTATATAATTGCAGTAAGACGTCTTTACTCTTATACTCAAATCCCCTTGTAATAAAGGCCAACATACCATTTGCTTTCCTAATTGTACCTGCATGTTAACTTTCAGTGATTTGTGTACAAGGACACCCAGGTCTCTTTGAACACCAACATTTCCCAATCTCTCATCAATTAAAAAATACTCTGCTTTTCTATTTTTCCTACCAAAGTGGCTAACTTCACATTTCTCCGCATTATATTCCAGTTGCCATGTTCTTGCCCACTCACTTAGCCTGTCTATATCCCCTTGAAGCCTCCTTGCATCCTCCTCACAACTTACATTCCCACCCAGCTTTGTATCATCAGCAAACTTGGATATATTGGAGAAGGGAGTTGTTGCTCGGGGTCCTGCTGTATCCTTGCCATCCTACTGAGCCAGAGAGTGCAATCTCAGGTAGCCACTGCAATGTTAGATGTGGCATTAACAGGACAATCTTATGGCCCAGCAGAAGGAGGTAAAGAGTCATCTGTATCCAAGTAAACATTCAGTCACGTCCATCAGGTCGCTTACATTAGGTAGTTGGAGACACACTGGACACAGAGAAGCAGTGGGATAAGGAGGCATTAATTCATAATGCATCCTGCACTGTTTATTGGAATCATGTTTTCACTCTTACTGGGGCAAATTTCTGTAGCACGAAATGAATGGGATTGACATATATGATGGCCGGGGTTGGGTAGAGCATAATGGTGTGGATGGGTTTGGTGCATCAGTTTCGTTGGGAACATGAGTTCAGCAATGCTTGTGCTGAAGTGCCCGTTGAATGTCTAATTGAAATGGTTGTCCATTAGAAGTTGCTGGGCTTGTCTTCCTTGCCGCCAGTCTGGTGGAGCAGCCAGCCTCGAGCTCAGCCTCTGTCGATCCTGACTGTCCTTCCTGTCCTAACTATTGCATGGTGACATGTCTTCTGAGAGCATAATTATGCACTGTGCAGCATACCACTATAATGGATACCTTTCTAGGGCTGTGCAATAGGACACCCCCACCCTCCAGCCCCCCAGACCTGTTCAAGCAGCAGAATCTTTGCTTCAGCGTGACTATTGTATGTTTTATGTGTATCTTTGTCAAGGAATGTGCCTCCTTATATTTGATTTCAGGCGTGGTTTATGGATGAAATATCGAGTCATGCTGCGAACGATAATCCCAGGTCTCCATGATCCATCTGCCTAGTCTAGGTATTCCAACAACAACTTGCATATATATAGTGCTTTTAATGTAGTAAAACATCCTAAGGCATTTCACAGGAGAGTAATCAGACAAAAATTGACACCGAGCCACATAGGGAGATATTAGGACAGAAAGACGTAGGTTTTAAGGAGCGTTTAAAAGCGGAGAGCGAGAGGTAGAGAGCATTTAATTCCATTAAATAACGGTAGATAGGAGCAGGAGTAGGCCATTCAGCCCGTCGTGCCTGCTCCGCCATTCAATGCGATCATGGCTGATCATCCAAACTCAGTACCCGGTCCCTACCTTCTCCCCATATCCCTTGATCCCTTTAGCCTTAAGAAATATATCTAACTCCTTCTTGAATATATTTAATGAATTGTCCTCTACTGCCTTCTGTGGTAGAGAATTCCACAGGTTCACCACTCTCTGGGTGAAGAAATTCCTCCTCATCTCTGTCCTAAATGGCTTACCCGTTATCCTTAGACTGTGACCCCTGGTTCTGGACTCCCCAACCATCGGGAACAGCCTTCCTGCATCTAATCTGCCTAGTCCTGTTAGAATTTTATATGTTTCAATGAGATCCCCTCTCATTCTTCTAAACTCTAGCGAATATAAGCCTAATCAACCCAATCTCTCTTCATACGTCATTCCTGCCATCCCAGGTATCAGTCTGGTAAATCTTCGCTGCACTCCCTCCATGGCAAGAACATCCTTCCTCAGATAAGGTGACCAAAACTGCACACAATACTCAAGGTGTGGTCTCACCAAGGCACTGTACAACTGCAGCAAGACATCGTTGCTCCTGTACTCGAATCCTCTCGCTATGAAGGCCAGCATACCATTTGCCTTCTTAACCATCTGCTGCACCTGCATGCTTACCTTCAACGACTGGTGCACAAGGACACCCAGGTCTCGTTGCACTTCCCCTTTTCCCAATCTATTGCCATTCAGATAATAATCTGCCTTCCTGTTTTTGCCACCAAAGTGGATAACCTCGCATTTATCCACATTATACTGCATCTGGCTTGCATCTGCCCAATCGCCCAACCTGTCCAAATTGTACTGTAGTTTCGCTGCATCCTCCTCACAGCACACACGCCCACCCAGCTTTGTGTGTGTGTGTGGGGGAGGGGGGTGCGAGACCATGGAGGAATTTGAAAACAAGGATGAGATTTTTTAAATCGCGGCATTGCTTAACCGGGTGCCTCTGTAGGTCAGCAAGCACAAGGGGTAATGGTTGAACGGGTCTTGGTGCAAGTGCGGACACGGGCAGCAGAGTTTTGGATGACCTCAAGTTTACGTAGGATGGAATGTGGGAGGCCGGCCAGGAGTGCGTTGGAATAGTCAAGTCTAGTGGTAACAAAAGAATGGATGAAGGTTTCAGCAGCAGATGAGCTTAGGCAGAGGTGGGGTCGGGTGATGTACCGGCGGCGGAAATAGGCGGTCTCAGTGATGGCGTGGATATGTGGTCGGAAGCTCACCTGAGGGGGGTGGGGGTTCAAATATGACACCACGGTTGCGAACAGTCTGGCTCAACCAGCTGCCCAGGGAGAGGGAGGGAGTCGGTGGCGTGGGGACGCAGTTAGTGGCGGGGACCGAAGACGATGGCTTCAGTCTTCCCAACATTTAGCTGGATCAATGTCAGGCAAGCAGTCTGCAATTTAACAGGGCAACTTATGGTACCAAAAATATATTTTTCAACAGAAAATGCTGGAAATACTCAGCAGGCCAGGCAGCATCCGTGGAGAGAGAAACAGAGTCAACGTTTCAGGTCTGGGACCCTTCATCAAGTATTTCCAGCATTTTCTGTTGTTATTTCAGATTTCCAGCATCCGCAGTATTTTGCTATTGTAATATATTTTTCAAGCTGCAGCCATGTGGAGACTCTCCCCCACGTGCCTGAGACAAGCTGCAACACCAGGAGCGTTTCTGATTGGCCAGTTGGCACCCCTTGATCCTAACTCACAATAGAAACCTATGCGCTGGTTCACCAATAGGAATCCTTCACTTTCTGATTCCTCATTTGCATACGCCTAGCTATTAAATGTCGCGTCCGGGAGACTTTCTCCATCACAAACCCTCGCGTCCATTCAGTATGCCTGGAATGGCGGCCAAGGGCATCGCCCCGAAAAAGGGGCCGAAGAAAGCGGCCACCATGAAGCGGACCAAAGGCGAGAAGAAACGCAGGAAGACCAGGAAGCAGAATTACAGCACATATATACATCTACAAGGTGCTGAAGCAGGTCCACCCCGACACCGGCATCTCCTCCAAGGCCATGAGTGTCATCAACTCGTTCGTCACCGACATCTTCGAGCGCATCGCTTGCGAGGCCTCCCGCCTGATCCATTAGACCAAACGCCAGACCATCTCCTCCCGGGAGATCCAGACAGCCGTCCGCCTCCTGCTGCCCGGGGAACTGGCCAAGCACGCCGTCGGAGGGGACGAAAGCTGTCACCAAATACACCAGCTGCAAATAAAGCCTCTCGGTCCTTCCACCTTAAAAACTCAACCCAAAGGCTCTTTTCAGAGCCACTCACGGGATCCGGAAGGGACTATTTATTTTCATTTGACTAATGACATTTGAAATATGGACAGCATAAAGAATGAAACACTTTAAAAACATGTTTTATCATCCTTTCTTTATTTAACCCTCATTTTCATTTTTTTGTCGTCTGTTCAGATTTTGCTGGTGTGTTTTTGTACCGCAGTATATCGTTAATTTAAAATAGATTGAAATTTAACACATATAACAACAAAATGATGTATTGTCACTGCCGTTTTTGTACAAAGCACTCATTTATAAGCGGGTAGCTGAAAAGCTAAAATGAAATTAAATCTCAATTCAGGAACCAGTAATTTTAAAGGATCAATTTGCCATAATTCAAATTTAATAATGAATTATTCAGACTCACAGATGCCATTTTATTGATTATTCAGTCCCATAGACGCTATAATTTAAATTTAAATGATTATTCAGTCCCACAGATGACAATCTTTAGCAGTAATGATTATTATTTAGTCTCACAAATGCCTCGTTTTATTTATTATTCAGTCCCAGATACCATAATTTTAACGATTATTAGTCAATCCCACAGATGCAATAATTTAAACAATGATTATTCAAATCCACAGGTGCAATAATTTTAACAATAATGATTATTATTTAGTCTCACAGATGCCATAGTTTTTATTATTATTCAGTCCCAGATACCATAATTTGTAACGATTATTATTCAATCCCACAGATGCAATAATTTTAACAATAATGATTATTATTCAATCCCACGGAGGGCCTTCATTTTAGCAATAACGTGTATGATTCACAGACATGCTCTTATTCTATAAGCCGTCTTTTTTTATGTTGGTGTCCACTTTCCCTCCTTTTTCTTTGGTGTCCGAGGTTGGAGCGGATTGAAAAACGCGCCAATCAGAGGCAGAGATTTGCCGGGTTGGCAGCCAATCAGAAGGCGCGGCTCGGCCGGCGGCTGCTATAAAAGCCGCAGGCGGCAGAGCAGCAGTTCGACGAGAATGGTGAGGACCAAGTAGATGGCGTGCAAGTTCACCGTGGGGGCAAAGCTGGCTACCAAGGCAGCCCGTAAGACTGTCCCGGCCACGGGCGGAGTGAAGAAGCCACATCGCTACCGGCCCGGCACCGTGGCCCTGCGGGAGATCCGCCGCTACCAGAAGTCCACCGAGCTGCTGATCCGCAAATTACTTTTCCAGCGCCTGGTTAGCGAGATCGTGCACGACTTCAAGACCGACTTGCGCTTCCAGATCTCGGCCGTCATGGCCCTGCAGGAGGCCAGCGAGGCTGATCTGGTGGGGCTCTTCGAGGACACCAATCTGCGCCATCCACGCCAAGCGGGTCACCATTATGCCCAAGGACACCCACCTGGCCCGGCGCATCCGCGGCGAGGGCGCCTGAGCCTCCTGCCCCCGGCAGCCTTGGCCCATTTGAGGAGTGTGAACTTGAAACCAAACGGCTCTTTTAAGAGCCACTTCAATTCTTGTAGGGAACAGCTATAATGCAGAGAAATCTGAATAACCCAATATTTCCATTACAATGTTTATATCCTGCATTTATCCCAATTATTTCCAGTCAGGTATCCCAAGTTTGCAGACATCCTTTGCATTTAGTTTGGTGTTTTATTTGTATCCTGCATTTATCTCAATTGTTTTCCGCCTGGCATATTAAGTTTCAAGCATTGTACATGTAAGCCATCATTTGCCTGAAAAGTATCGCAGGCAAATTTAAAAAAACAGCAAGTGCTGGAAAACACTCAGCAGGTCAGGCAGCATCTGCGGAAAGAGCAAAACCGAGATGGTGCGGAGAAAAGGGATTGAATCGGGCTGAAGGAAGGTTATACTAAATTACAAATCACTGATTAGGCCCCAGCTGGAATATTGTTCAATTCTGTGCACCCCACTTTAGGAAGGATGTTAAGGCCCTGGGGAGGGGGCAGAGGAGATTTAGAGAATGCAGCATTTTGATCAAAATTCTAAGCTGTTTTTAAAAAATTATCGTGGTCAAAAAGAATTCCACCAAAAAGCCCACGTTGCTTCCAAAGAATTGAGACAGCTACTCATTGAAGGAACAAATAATCTTTAATAATTTTAAATACTGTAACAATCGTTCGATCGTTTTTCTTTTTTAATGTTGGTCACGAATTTACATTTTCAATTTAGAGCAGATTTTACATTGAAAACAAAGGGGTGCCTCCAACCCGTAATTAATTTTCACAGCATTTTAACAAAGTATTAGAACTAAAAAGTCTGGGATGAAACATTTCGTCTGGAAGTCCGCTGGTAGATCTCTGAAGTTATTCAAATTAAAGTGGAGAATCTGGCTGAAGTTCTTTAGAAAGAGGAGGTGGGTGGCTCTGAAAAGAGCCTTTGTGGTCCGTTGAATCGATGTATTGATGTTTGTCCTTTAGATGTAAACCTTGCTGGGGTGGCCGGTTTTCTTGGGCAGCAGCACGGCCTGGATGTTGGGCAGGACCCCGCCCAGCAGCTTGTTGAGCTCCTCGTCGTTCCGGATGGCGAGCTGCAGGTGGCGGGGGATGATGCGGGTCGTCTTGTTGTCGCGGGCCGCGTTGCCGGTCAGCTCCAGGATCTCGGCGGTCAGGTACTCCAGGACGGCGGCCAGGTAGACCGGGGCTCCGGCCCCCACCCGCTCAGAGTAGTGACCCTTGCGTAGCAGGCGGTGGATGCGGCCGACCGGGAACTGCAGACCGGCTAGGCAGGAGCGGGTCTTGGACTTGCCGCGTCCTTTGCCTCCAGTTTTACCACGGCCGGACATCTTTCAACAAACTCTCACCGACTCTAATGAGCCGTTCTATTTGCCGAGCAATTCTCTTTTTATACCTTTCAGCCAGATCGAGATGCGGTCGTTTCTCATTGGTTCAATAACCTTCATTTGTTTCTGATTGGTCTATAACTGAGCAGAACAATAGACACATTACAAATATTTAGCGAATAGGAAGCGGCGTCTTACCCATCCCTAATTAGCATACTTTGTCTCATGGACCAAGGGCAAACTTTTGGGGCACAGCGCGGCCGAAATTGGCTCCCTCAATATCAGTAACAAAAATAATGCTGCCAATCCAGTTTCTCCATGCCAGCTTGTAAAATGAAAATACACCAAACTGACCAGCAGTTTGCGTTAATAAAAACAAAAAATGCTGGAAAAACTCAGCAGGTCAGACAGCATTTGTGGAGAGATAAACAAAATTAACGTTTCAGGTCGATGATCTGAAACGTTAACTCTGTTTTTCTCTCTCTCCACAGATGCTGCCTGACCTGCTGAGTGTTTCCAGCATTTTCTGTTTTCATTTCAGATTTCCAGCATCCGCAGTGCTTTGTATCTGTAAGCAGATTGCGTTTACTGTAGGCTTTTGTCTGAGGGATTGTGAAACAAAAATAAAAGCATTTCAAGAAAAGCGTAATAAATGCAGCATTCCCCTACATAGATTTTCAATAGCTGTAAGAACATACACAAAGGAGATATTCAGTTCCTGGAGGTGATGCAGAAAAACGCCGCTTAACTTTTCGTCTTGTTCCAGTTTTTATTTTATCTATTGGAGGCCATTAATCATTTTAACGCTCAATATTATTACAAATAGAAGGAAGACGATTGGGCAATTGGGATCGAATATTGCACACTGTCCCCTGCCGTTTTCTACTGCAGCCAAGGTAAGACATGAAGATCTCGAGTGATTTATCCAACTGGAAAGAAATGCTATTGGTTGAAGTTAACACGCTTTCTATTCGAGACGAGAGGCACGTTTCAGATGACTTTCTTGTCCCTTCCAGCTTCCTTCGTAGCCTCTAAGATTCGTTTTGCACGTCTCATGTGGTTGTCTGCATTAATTTTGTTTCTGCCATAACTCTCAAAGGAAAGGCAATATAAAGGCCGTCACACATTGCCCCTAAATCCTGGGTGAATTCAGCAGATTGCAGTCTTGTGAGCCATTGTGTGTAGCTCTGTCTCTCCTCGTTGTCTAAAGCAGCAAAGAAAATAGCATGAAGTGCCTCACCGATATCCCATACAGAACGCTCCTGTCTGAACTCGCAATCCACTTGGATTCTTAATATTCACCCGATTTTATTTTGATGCCAAGCCAGGCCTTCAGCAAATTCTCGCAATTCCCCTTTCTTTGAGCGGCGAACAGCAGCTACAGGGCTCGCCTATAAAAGTACGCGAAACCATTTACTTCATCAATATAACCTCTAATTTACCATTTAGTCCTGCGATTGAGACAGTGCCATATTATTAAATCCGGATATTCACCGGAATGATACTGACCAACTACTGTGTTTGTTGTGCCTAATATTGCATTAGCCCAATCACCAAAACATACAACTAAATCGTTCTACAACTATGTGTCACTGAATCAGTGACGATCAATGCACTCACACGGGCTCTCTATGATAATTCGACTTTTTAGTTACAGATTTCCAAAAGGCCGAAGAGCAGGTAATAGGGTCGGTGCGTTTGTCGGTGTCACACTAACATACCACTAGAGTAGTTTTGTTGCTATGTAGAATCGTCAATTAAAATTGTTAGCTTGCCAAAAACGGCTTTAATCTGATTGCAGATTTTCTTATGTAATTAATAGAGCCTTAATAAAGCGTTGTGGAAGGACATGAGAAGCTTGGGCGTTTACAGATAACAATTGCAAAATTCAGGGTGATAACACAACTTTTCCTGCTCTTTTTTTCTGCTGGAGTCTTGAGTTGAGCTAAGCACACGCCAATCACATACAATATTCCACAGCAGCTAGCTGCTAACACGCACCGACTTCAACGGCAGTGTCGAATAATTAGAAAACTATCCGCAGGTTAACTGATGCGAACGCTCCCGGCAAACGTTTGGTCACAAAGGATGCCCACAGAAGCGGCCTACTCGACATCCTATAATGACGGGGAAGTGTTTTAAGTGGAGTTAGAATCCACCAGATGCGGCTCCATGCACAGCAGCTAGACATTTCATCACTTGACACAAGTTCCTGTTGATATCGACCCATAACAACCTGCCTACAAACAACTTCCCGGGCACACGTGTTGGCTCCGAACTACGAGAGCCACAATTTCAAAGTGCACACTGTTGCCAGACAGCTGAATTGAACGCATAGTTGCACAAATGGGCATTCTGTTCAACGTTTTAAAAATTAGCTTTTTGATTTAATTTCACATGAGGAACGAAACCAAGTAGCCTTCACTAGATGAATCTTTAAATAATTGGCAAAAGAACCAGAGAGGAGATTTTTTCTTTAGGCAACGTGTTGTTGTGATCTGGAACGCACTTCTTGAAAGCAGGGTGGAAGCAGATTCAATGGGGAATTGGATAAATACTTGAAAGGGAAACAAAAAATTGCAGGGCTATGGGGAAAAGAGCAGAGGAGTGGGACTAATTAGATAGCTCTTTCAAAGAGCCGGCACAGGCACGATGGGTCGAATAGCCTCCTTCTGTGGTGTATGATTTTACATGTAAGGAAATAGCTTTATTAATAATAATAATAATAATAATTCAACTTTATTGTCATTGCACAAGTACATGAACAACGAAATGTGATCTTGAAAAAAATTGAAAAATACATGGCTAATATTTTAAGCGCCTTATTATTATATAAACAGCAGAAATATCATCATTTGTGACATCACCCTCGGGAAAACGATTATTCGTTTTAATCTTGAAGTAAGTACGACTTAGGAGTAGTTGAAACGAGTAGCATAGGTGCATTTAAGGGAAAGCTAGATAAGTACATGAGGGAGAAGGGCATAGAAGGTTATACTGATGGGGTGAGATGAAGAGTGGTGGGAGACTCGTGTGCAGCATAAACAGCGGCATAGACCAGTTGGGGCAAATGGTTTGTTCCTGTGCTGTAGAATCTGTAACTATATTTAGCCCGTGGCTGACATGACCAATGTGCTGAATGTGCAATGCCAGATACAGCAAATTAATGGCAGAATTGTCTTGTCCGCCAAATAAATTTATGCAGTTGTGTTAACATCTCGTATCAGTAAGATTGGAATATCTTTAGTGTCCATTTTTAAGGCTTTAATTGATAAAATAACTCCCCCCCCCGCCCCCCTTCCACCATATCATAACACCTTTGCTTGAATTTAGAGCCCTTCTTTGATTATTGTGTGTGGCTCTGAAAAGAGCCGTTGTGGTTTTTTAAAAATTATTTTACATGGTCGGCCTAAATGGAGTTGGTGTATTTGGAAACAGCTTTCATTCCTTCAGAGACGGCGTGTTTGGCCAGTTCCCCCGGCAGCATGAGGCGGACAGCGCTCTGGATTTCCCTGGCCGAGATGGTCTGCCGTTTGTTGTAGTGAATGAGGTGCTTGGCCTCGGAGGCGATGCGCTCGAAGACGTCGACAACGATGGAGTTCATGACACTCATGGCCTTGGATGAGATCCGAATGGCGGGGTGAACCTGGGTCAACACCCTGTATACGTACGTAGAATAGCTCTGTTTGCGGATTTTCCTCCGCTTCTTGGGTACTTTCTACTTCATTTTAGTAAGCGACTGCTTCGACGCCTTGCGAGACACACCGCCCATACCCGCCGCCTCCGGAATGACCGTCAGTTCAAATAACCTGCTACACAATCAAATAAATCGCTCCGGCTCTCGAATATATAGACCCCGTTATGCTAATGAAGAATTAGAAAGAATGATTTCCTATTGGACAAACTCCAGCTTTAAACCAATTAGCTTTCAGATTGTGTTACCTCACTCGAAGGAGCGGGCCAATCAGAAGCGCCAGACGGTTTGGTTTGTGTTGGCGATCCCGAGCGGGAACCACTGGCAGCAGCGCGAGGTGACCTTTGACACCAAAGGCCGCACCCAATGCAGCCAAGCGCTTGGGCTTTTCATCTTTATAAGCAATGCCGGTGGAAGATCTCCTCAAACATTCACAGAGATCCCGGCAATCTCTTCAGGGAGGCGTTAGACCCAGATGGCGGATCAGGATAGGTTAACCTGGTCAGTTCTCTTACCAGCTGTGATTTTCTAGCGTTATGTTTAATTTTATCTGTGATAGTGAATGCTTCTTAAACTCGCAAAATACTGTGGATGCTGGAAATCTGATCAACAACAGAAAATGCTGGAAACATTCAACAGGCCAGGCAACATCCGTGGATCTGAACAGCAATAGATTGGGAGAAGGGGGTGGGGGAGTGCAATGAGACCTGGGTGTCCTTGTGCACCAGTCGCTGAAGGTAAGCATGCAGGTGCAGCAGGCGGTTAAGAAGGCAAATGGTATGCTGGCCTTCGTAGCGACAGGGTTCGAGTACAAGAACAAGGATGTCTTGCTGCAGTTGTACAGCGCCTTGGTGAGACCACATCTTGAGTATTGTGTGCAGTTTTGGTCGCCTTATCTCAGGAAGGATGTTCTTGCCATGGAGGGAGTTCAGCGAAGATTCACCAGATTGATACCTGGGATGGCAGGAATGACGTTTGAGGAAAGATTGGGACGTTTGGGCTTATACTCGCTGGAGTTTAGAAGAATGAGAGGGGATCTCATTGAAACTTATAAATTCCTAACAGGACTAGACAGACTAGATGCAGGAAGCATGTTCCCGATGGTCGGGGAGTCCAGAACCAGGGGTCACAGTCTAAAGATAAGGGGTAAGCCATTTAGGACAGAGATGAGGAGGAATTTCTTCACCCAGAGAGTGGTGAACCTGTGGAATTCTCTACCACAGAAGGCAGTGGAGGCCAATTCATTAAATATATTCAGGAAGGAGTTAGATATATTCCGTAAGGCTAAGGGGATCAAGGGATATGGGGAGAAAGCAGGGACAGGGTACTGAGTTTGGATGGTCAGCCATGATCTCATTAAATGGCGGAGCGGGCTCCCAACTGATAGGACAGATAGAGAGAAACTATTTCCGCTGGTTGGGGAGTCTAGGACTAGGGGGCATGGTCTAAAATTTAGAGCCAGGCCTTTCAGGAGTGAAATTAGGAGACACTTCTACACACAAAGGGTGGTATAAGTTTGGAACTATCTTCCGCAAATGGCAATTGATGCTGGATCAATTGTTAATTTTAAATCTGAGTTTGATAGGTTTTTGTTAACCAAAGGTATTAAGTGATACGGGGCAAAGGCAGGGAAAGTGAGTTAGGTCACAGATCAGCCATGATCTCATTGAATGGTTCGAGGGGCTACATGGCCTCCTCCTGTTCCTATGTTCTTTCATGGTGGCTGGCTCAATATCCTGGAATTCCCGACCTAACTCCATTATTGGAGGGCAGTCATCACAAGAAGCAGCAGTTCAAGGAGAATGCCCACCACCACCTTCTGAGGGCTGCGAGATAATAAATGCAGACTTCCCAGTGTTGCCCACATCCCGAGAATGAATTAAAAAAAACACAAAGTCTCATTCTCACAATGTCAAAACAACAAAGACACTCCTCCTAAGCTTACCTCCAACATGAGATTGATGCTTGAAACACGTTTGCTCACTTCTTATGTCTTTTCTTTGGGGCCGTAAGGAAGCACTGGGTTGAAAATCTACTCCGTCCTCTAGTGAAGTCATGCTTTGACCCTGTTATCAGCATGAATTGGTAGATCGTCATTTAAGTACATCACTCCAGAGACTTGAGGACAGAATCCAAACTGACACTCCCAGTGCAGTACTGATGGGCTGCCGCACTGTTGGAGGTGCAGCCTTTCGGATGAGATGTTAAGTTGAGGCCCCATATGCTCTCTCAGGTGGACGTAAAAGATCCCATGGCACTATTCGAAGCATAGCAGGGGGAGTTATCCCCAGTGTCCTGGTCAACATTTATCTCTCCCAGAGTGGTGAACCTGTGGAATTCTCTACCACAGAAGGCAGTTGAGGCCAATTCATTAAATATATTCAAGAAGGAGTTGGATATATTTCTTAAGGCTAAAGAGATCAAGGGATATGGGGAGAAGGCAGGGACAGGGTACTGAATTTGGATATTCAGCCATGATCGCATTGAATGGCGGAGCAGGCTCGAGGGACCAAATGGCCTACTCCTGCTCCTATCTTCTATGTTTCTCCAACAACAGTTAAAAACATTATCTGGTCATGATCTCATTGCTGTGTGTGGGGACCTTGCTGTGCACAAATTGGTTGCCGCGTTTCCCACATTAAGTGACTGCACTTCAACTAGTACTAGTAATTGGCTGTAAAGCACTTTGGGACATCCTGAGTTTGTGTAAGGTGCTGTATCAATGCAAGTCCTTCTGTCTTTCATCAGGGCTGGACTCCAGTTCCCGGTCGGCCGCATGCACTGGCTACTACTACGCCGACCGTGTCGGGGCCGGAGTTCCCATCTACCTTCAAGCGAGAGCTGGACCTGTTTCTGACTGGGGCAGAGGTCACCTCTTACAGAAGATGAGTACTGCAGAGTGATCTCGTGGACTCGTTTCCATCGCCTAGATGAGTCAGAGAGGAAATTCCCCCCAAATTGGCCTGTTTTAAAAAAAATGTGGCTATCCGCCTCTCCCAGGGTGTTACATGGCTTCGGGTTGTGGGTGGAGACCGTATATATTGTGATTCACAGGTTGTGCAGTTGTGTGAGACAGGCTGGGCGGACCAGAGGGCTTTTACCTGCCCCCATTGTTCCTGTGTATGTTCGTACCTGGCCGCTGACCTTGAGGACCGCGCTGTGCCCCATGGTCCATGACCCATGAGACAAAGTATGCTAATTAGGGATGGGTAAGACGCCGCTTCCTATTCGCTAAATATTTGTAATGTGTCTATTCTGCTTAGCTAAAGACCAATCAGAAACAAGTGAAAGTTATTCAACCAATGAGAAACGACCGCATCCCGATCTGGCTGAAACGTATAAAAGGAGAATTGACCGGCACCAACCGGTTTATTAGAGTCGGTGAGATTTTTTATCCAGATGTTGGGCCGTGGTAAAACTGGAGGCAAAGGACGAGCCAAGTCCAAGACCCGCTCCTCCCGAGCCGGTCTCCAGTTCCCGGTCGGCCACATGCACCGCCTGCTGCGAAAGGGCCACTACTCCGAGCGGGTGGGGGCCGGAGCCCCGGTCTACCTGGCCGCCGTCCTCGAGTACCTGACCGCCGAGATCCTGGAGCTGGCCGGCAACGCGGCCCGCGACACAAGAAGACCGGCATCATCCCCCGCCACCTGCAGCTCGCCATCCGGAACGACGAGGACCTCAACAAGCTGCTGGGCGGGGTCACCATAGCCCAGGGCGGGGTCCTGCCCAACATCCAGGCCATGCTGCTGCCCAAGAAAACCGGCCACCCCAGCAAGGTTTACACCTAAATGACAAACATCAATAAATCGATTCAACGGACCACAAAGGCTCTTTTCAGAGCCACCCACCTCCTCTTTCTGAAGAGCTACCTCCTAACTTTCATTCCCAATTGAGCTCCTTGAATGGGCTGTTGTTAAAAACCCGCCTTGACCTCCTTTAATGAGTAGGTCACTAATCTTAATGGACCAAAGATCGTGAACAACGGGCGCCCGAAATCAGGAAAGGTGTCTGAGGTGGGCGAAGCTCTGCTCAGGAGGAAAAGCCAGGTTCTAATGGTGCTGCTGGAGAGCGAGGCTCCATTTGGAAAATGTGCCCTGTGGTGCTCCTTTATGTTGCCTGAAACGAACGCCTCTTTGGTTCGAGGGGACGGTCGCTTCACTCAAAACAGAAAGGGGGTAGAAATTCATCTGGGGCGGTCGTCCAAAACTGGCGGAATAGACTGGGCCGCCAGTTAAACGTCCCGCCCAATATTCAGTTCTATTGATGGGGGAGGGATCATTTTAACTTAACCCGCCCAGCAGGAACAGGTTCCGGTTTTACACCTCAGCCGATTGTAGTCTTCTTCACTTCTTGCGGCGAAGGTTCACCCAGGTGGTAGCGGATCAGGACTTGGGTGTCGCACAGTTTATATTGTTTCCATTGAAGTTGCGGGGTGGGGGTAAAAGCGTAAATTCACCGCGCTATTGGAGTGCAAATTCGGGTGTCGAGCTGACCTCGCCTTGTTCTCGTTTGAGCGGGTTAGGTTAACTTCGGGTCTGAAATTGGTTTTGCTCCGTCGATGGCTGGAGCACCCTTGGTGGCCGTCTGTTTACCGGGAGCTTTCTCTTCAATTGATTTGCCTGCAGTTTGCTCGATTTCTGTCATCTTCTGACAACCACCACCAACCCCGTAGATCTGCCCAGTTGTGCTTTTATATGGTCTACCCATTGGCTTCAAGGTTGAAGTATTGAGCGTACTCGGAGTGCTTTTCAATGTCCTTCCTCATGTATCGAAGATGCCGTCGCTCCTTTTATATTCTCCATTTTCTTCAGGCTGGTGTGCGATCTTTTCTCCTGTCTTGTACCTCATTGATAGCTCGTTATTCTTACTCCTTCCTCCCTCCTCTTGGAAATCCAAACCCATCCCACAGTCTCCGACACAAGCTCATGCTTTCCCAATACTGGAGCATTTGAGAATGGCCTGGATGCTCAGTGATGGCTGAAAACAGACACCAGTGAACGTTAAATCAAGCAAGTTGAGAAGCACCTTTTTTTTAGGATTGCTCAAAAACCCTAATCTATAATATCCTCAGATCCCTGATCATTCCTTTCCAGACGAGTAGTTACAGTAAACAGTTACAGCAATTGTTTTGATTCTTCATTCACAGGATATGGGCATTCCAGTCAAAGCCAGCTTTTATTGCCCATTCCTAATTGCCCTTGAGGTGGTGGTGAGCCGCCTTGCTTGCTAGGCCATTTCAGAGGGAAATTAAGAGTCAACCACATCCTGTGGGGCTGGAGCCACATATAGACCAGAACATTCCTCCCACTGTGTCTCTCTGAAAGAACTTTCAATTAATCCCACTTCCCTGCTCTTTCCCCATAGCCCTGCAATGTTTTTTCCTTTTTAAGTAGAGATCCAATTCCCTATTGAATCTATTTCCACCACTCTTTCAGGCTGTGTATTCCAGATCGTACCAATTGGAATCTGTATGATCTTCTGCTCCCTGCTCCCTGGCTGCTGAGTAATGAATATGGTCTGCAGACTCTTCAGCAAACAGGTTGGAAACTTCAATCTGCAATGTTATTATTGAGCCCGACTGCATCCTATGATGAGGTTTGAACCATTTGACATAGTGGTCGACGGGGCAGCAGGCTTGTGCACTGCACTCTACACAGATAGACCATTCCCAGAGGGACATCAAGAGCTGCAGGTATATCCATTCGTGCGGCGAGCGCGGAGTATCCGGAAAAGTGCTTCTGAATCTTGGATTCATACAAGTGCTTCTTAGAATTCAGAAATTAATTCGGAAATGGGCGCAAAACACACCAATTTGGAAATCGCAAAACGGTCGGTATCGCTTCGGCCGTCTGTTATACACACCGCCCAATATTCAGTTCCATTGCAGTGAATGCAATTAAATATCAGGCGCTGCCTATACCGGGCGGGCGATCTGATACCGCCAGTTCTGCGTCACAGCCGGAGACATGTCTCCCCCTTATGGTTGACACAGTCTTCCCTGCAACAACAGCTTTGGGGAAAGATGTATTAGCATAGGTTCAACAACTTTAAAAATAAATTTGCGTGCGTGCCCGCAAGAAGGCGGAGGTTTTCCGTTTATGCATTTGCCGGCCCGCGATTATCCTCCACTTCCCGCCTAAGCTAGAAAAATGCCGGGCCAGCGAGCGCAGAAGCGGAAAATCCCGGTTAAACTCCAGGGAAACACATATCTTTAGCGTCATTGGGAAATTTCTGCCGAATTACTTTCAGTGCCAGATCAGATCAGAATGTTTAATTGCCGCTTTTTTTTTTAAAAAGGAAATGTATTTTAATATAAAATCTCCGTAGATGACTAACTTTAAACACAGAATGGGTCACATGTGATTATTATGTTTCCGACAGCCACTATTGAATTGTCCGTGGACTCTGAGGTTCTGCCTATGTTTCAGTGTCAAATCGGCTGAAGAAAAGGGAAGGGATTGATCAGGTCCATAATGTGCCCCATGTGTGTGTTGAAATAAATAAGGAACACATCGACCCAGTTCACATCAAATAACCTATAAGGATCTGGCCTGTTGCGTCCCTGGCCATCAATTAGATTGGGCGGTGATTACATAACGGATCACCCACAACTGCGACTGAGCGGTTGTAACCCTCGATTTAATAGTAACGTTGAAAAGTTCGTATCTAGTGTGTTATTTTCCCCGGGATCCATTTATTCCTGATGTAATGGATTAGATGGGACCTCAAGCCTTGGAATGTATTGTCGAACACCTTTTAGTATTTAAAAAATACGAGGAGCAAGCAATTGACATATTTATTTTTATATCTGCACCGTAAGAATTGAATTTACAAGCATTAATTCGCCACGATCACCATCATTCAAATGGTATCAGTTAAGATTAGAAATGCTCTTTAAGACTTCCAACCCATCCTGAAAAAAATATCAAATATCTGGTTATGTAAAGCTCGCTAATGAGCAGGCGGACGGAGTAAACCTGGTAATAATTAGTGGTACAATGACATGGAAATGTGGTGCATTATAAAGTTGTCTTGTGAACTGGGCTGAGTTTCAAACCAGACTGGTTGGCTGTCCATTGGAATTGAAATTACGCCCTGATCAGGTCAGAGTATGGAGGCTCCTAACTCTCTTATTGCTCATTAGTCCCATCACCACGCCACCCCGCAATAAAAAAATCACATTTGGCACAGCCTTTAATTGACTAAGGACGTCGTTTTGTGTTTAAACGGGGGCGGGGGTGGGGGGCGGAAACTCACATCATATTCTGAAAATAAATTTTCAAGTTTCCTCCCTTTCAAAAATAAATGAGCTGTTACTGAACAGCATTTTAAACGAATTTTATTTGGAAATACCCAGCGTTTCCACCCATCGCCCCTCCAACAAATCAGGAAAAGAAAAGTTCCAACACAAGCACGTTTCAAAAGACTACATCACATTCTTGGATAACAACAGAAAAGCTGGAAACACTCAGGCAGCATCCGTGGAGAGAGACAGAATTAACGTTTCAGGACTGGGACGTTAACTCTGTCTCCCTCTCCACAGATGCTGCCTGGCCAGCTTCCAGCATTTCTGTTGTTATTTCAGGTTTCCAGCATCCGCAGTATTTTGCTATTGTATCACATTCTTGGAGCCGTGAATTCCCCAGAGCAGGAATTTGTGAAGTCAAGCGATCCCATTGGCTTAACCCAACTGGACTGTGCGCCGTCCCGGTCCCTGAATTATCTGTGCTACTGCGGCCACCTTCACGGGATCCTGGCAGCGCAGCCGAAAGCCCAGCGCCGGGGGTTCCCGCTGATAGTTGGAGCCGAGCAGCCCCGCTTTGAGGGAGAATTCTCAATTCGGGCCAAAGCCGGCGTTTAGGGCGACATTTCCCGGGCGGAAGGGGCAAAACGCCGAAAGGCGCCGCCGATTTTCGCACCTGGCCCCACTTTCGGCGTGGTTTTCGGGAAGCCGGGGCCGCCACGCCGCCGCCGCCCGACACGGTGCAGCCGGTGCCTTGGGGCGGGCCGGGTGCCGGAGGCCGGGGCGGGCGGGTTTTGCAGGAATCGGGGGTTTTAATGTCAGGGAGAAACACAAAAAGGCTAAAGTCAAGAGGTCAAGGGGTGGAGGGGCGGGGCCAGGCGGCGGGTTTACCCCACTCCGTCCGCCTTCCCTCTATAAAAGTGCCGGCTCCGGCTGGCAGCGCCTTCAGTTTCAGCACCGTTTGGTGCGAAGTTGGGACAGGGAGACAGAAAGAGAGTAAAGAGCGGCTCTTAACCCAACCCTAGTCCCGGCATCACACCAGCCCGTGAGTATGGCTGACAACAACCAGAAGGCGGAGGAGGTGGTGGGAGATTCGGGCATGGTGGAGAAGCCGAGTGTCAAGAAGCGGCGGCGGCAGCAGCAACTCCGTCATCGCCAGCAGCAGCGGCCGGTTCCGCCGCGCCGCAAGAAGACGGGCCCCACGGTGACCGAACAGATACTGCAGGTGGCGACTCACACCGACATTCAGGCGGCAGCCGCCCCCTCCCCGGCACCAGCGGCCATATCGGCGGCCCCCGCGCCATTGAAGGAAGAAGCGGCCAAGAAAAAAACATCGGCCACCCGCCTAACCCCGGCCGCCTCCAAGAAATCGGCGGCTGCCAAGAGTTCGGCCGCCAAGCGCCCGGCGGTGGCCCGGCCCCGCAGAGCGGCGCCAACTCGCCGCAAGCCCAAGTTGGCGGCGGGGCGGGCCAAGGGCCGGGCCGGCTTCCACCTCAAGCCCAAAGCCGCCAAGGGCCGCAAGGCGCGGCTCGACCACAAGTTGAAGCCCGCTCGCGGCAGGAAAGTGGCGGCCAACCCCCGCCGGGGGCGATCGGCGGCCGCCAAGCCCAGGAGGTCGGTGGGGCGGCCGCGGAAAAACCCTATTGTCCGCGGCTACCGGGGGAACTACGCCTGCCGCTAAACATGAGAAAATCCTGTGAAAAGAAAATTTATACCTGAACACAACGGCTCTTTTCAGAGCCACAGATTTTAACCAAATTGAGCTATAAACTGCTGGCCATTGCCAAATATGTTTTTTCTGAACACGGGTCACTAGTTGGAAAATGATGAAGTATAAATCTTTTCGCAATGTAAAAGGATACCGAAATAAACTCGATAAAAGCAAATCTCCCTTTCGGAAGTTTTATAAAATGATCATTTGATTACGGGGAGTTGAGGGATAAGGACTCCGATGAGGAATTTCTTTACCCAGAGAGTGGCGAACCTGTGGCATTCTCTACCACAGAAGGCAGTGGCGGTCAATTCATTAAATATATTCAAGAAGGAGTTAGATATATTTCTTAAGGCTAAAGGGATCAAGGGATATGGGGAGAAGGCAGGGACAGGGTACTGAATTTCAATCATCAGCCATGATCGCATTGAATGGTGGAGCAGGCTCGTGGGGCCGACTATGTTTATATGAAATTAAAAGGCGAAAAGTGCTCTGATTATTGGGGGAAATTAAGAGCCGGTGTGAAGATTTTCCCCTGCTTGAGTCGGGATTACTCCAAGCTCATACGATGGCCACACGAAAGATCACACACACGTCAGATGGGCACCACACAAGACGTTAGTTATTAAGCTTTTCACAGAATCACAGAATCTACAGTGCAGATAGAGGCCATTTCGGCCCATCGAGCCTGCACCGACACATATCCCACCCTATCCCCGTAACCCCACGTATTTAATCCCCTAACACTAAGGGTCAATTTATCATAGCCAAATCAACCTAACCTGCACATCTTTGGACTGTGGGAGGAAACCGGAGCACCCGGAGGAAACTAGTTTGATTGGATCCGTGGTTGGATTATTTTTCAGTGCTACCCTCTTAAAGACGGTGTATTTACTGGACTTGTGTCCGTTGCCACCTTTCCCGATCCAATTAAAGTGCTTTTTGAAATACTAATTGATGAACCCCCACTTATCGAATTTCACAGGCTGTTGATGGACGGTAATGTAAGTTGTTTATAACAATAGTTAAAATAACTAATTTTCCACCCACTCAAAATTATTTCATTGTCTTGGGGTCGTGGAAGGCGCGATATAAATGCAAGTCAATTAAAAAAAAAATTGAACACACCTTTCTCCCAAATGCTGGACGAACTGCTGAGCGTTTCCAGTAGTTTCAGTATTTTTTTTGTTTTTAGTTCCAGGTTTTTCATTTTTTGTACCTGTAAAATTCACCGCTCATTGTTAAAACAAATGACAGAAAAATACTTTAAATTAATTGACAGGAGTCTGAGACAACTAATGTACATACTGGAGATGGGGAAATCTCTGGGACATTCTTAGACTTTTATTTATGTTCATATATGTCCCAACGACAGACATCCTATAAAGTGATTTCATTCGGTTTTGTGGACGAGTACTCGACATGGCTGGCTCCTTGTCCCCTAGACTGATCGTAAACTTTTCTCTGCATCCTAGATTAATGTTAACGGAGGATAACACTAATACGATTGTTTAACACATAAATGCATCGGTTACACAATTTAATAGGGCGGTGTCTGCATTTCACTAGTAAATACATTACACTAGTGTTTACTCGGGTCATTGTGCTGGTGTGTTTTTTCCTCAGTTTCCACATGCAGTGGATCCTAACAGAGTTGTACAATTACTGAACTGGGTCCATTCCTTCTTGCGGATGCAGCAGCCCAGCTGGATTTCCTTGGGAATGACGGTGACCCGCACAGCAAGGATGGCGCACTGTCCTGGGAGCCCCACCTCAAGCAAACACCGGTCTTGAAATCCTGAGCGATCTCCCCAAGCAGTTTGAAGATAACTTAATTCGTGGCAGTGGCGGGTTTGCGACTGAGCCCATGGCGCTCGGTTGGACTTGGCGAGGGTTCTTCACTCCCGTCTTGTAGTCACGGCACTCCTAGGGGGGCAGCAATGGTTTCTAAATCTGTCTTTCTGAGGCGTTTTCCCCAAACGGTTTCGCCTCCTGTCACTTCCTCTCTGGTACCCGCTCTGAACTCCAAATTGAAGCTCAGAAAGATGCGAGAGAACGCTCCCGGAGTGGAGGGCCAAATTATTTGCACCGGGGGCTATTCCCGAGATGTTAGTAATCTACTGAAATCCCCAAACCCCGCTCCCCACAACAATTCACAAACCAAAGACGGTCCTCCCGAGCCCAGCAGTAATCTGGCTGCCGAGCTGCCGAGAAAGGCGGCTGGAGAAAAACAAGTCATCACCTGCTGCTTCCAACATCACCTCACTGGGGAACCGACTTTAACTCAAGTCCAAACTGAGATGCGGAGAGCAATCAGAGCACAAACATTGCGTCTTCTGCACCGTGATGGCGAGTGTAGAAAACGGTCACGAAAAGGCAGGAAAGAAAAGGATGAAAATGAATAAATAATCGATGAGCTGATGCCAAGATTTGACATTAAAAGCCTTTATTATGGTAAAAGGAAGAGAAGAACTTGAAGATCTGGGAACTGTGTTGTATTGAGACAATTGGCTTCATGAACTGTCCCAAATTACATATCCGGGAAGGCATTATCACTCCAGCCTGGCCCACGGTTTGGAAATAAAACGAATCCCCTCGTGTAATGTGTTTCTTCTTAAACATTTAAGGAGCTGAGATGAGCCCAGGAGGTGAGACCTTTGGCTCTGCTGCGTCCGGCTCGCCTGGTTTAATAGCGCCGCCTGCTGGAAACTCTTCATTCCCCAACACACACTCAGGTAGAGAGAGAGAGAGAAAAGGTCCCAGCCCAAGCCATGGCCGACACTCTCCCTGCCAGGAGCACCAGGAGGAAGACCAGGGCTGCGCCCCCGGCCAGGAGACCCGGCGCCACCGTGTCCCAGCAGATCCTGGAGGTGGTGGCGGCCACCAAGGAGCGCCGGGGGCTCTCGCTGTCGGCTCTCAAGAAGGTCCTCTCGGGCCGCGGCTACGACGTGGCCAGAAACAACTGGCGGGTCAACCAGGCGGTCCGGAGACTGGTGACCAAAGGCTCGCGGCTGCGGCCCACCGGCACCGGCGCCTCGGGCTCCTTCAGGCTCAGCAAGACGTGGGGCGACCGGGAGGAGGAGGAGAAGCCCAAGAGGGAGCCCGCCGCCGCCGCCAGGGAGAGGAGGAGGAGGAGGATGAAGCAACGTGCGGTCAGGAAGGCGGCGCCCAGGCGCAGAGGCTCGCCCAGGAAGACCAAGAAACACGGCGCCGCCAGGAAGGGGGCGAGGAGGGCAACCGCCCGCAAACCCAAGGGGAGGAAGGCGGCCAGGGCCGAAGGGAAAAGCAAACGCCACCGTGCAAAGCCGAGAAAACTGGCCAAACAACCGGAGCAGGAAGCGGACCAAACCCCCGCTCAGGAGGAGACCTCCCTCTCGGTGAAAGAAAGCCAAGTTTGCTCGGAGCAACAGGACAGCTCCTGAGTGCAAGCGAATCACCCCGAATGGTTGATTTATTACAGACTGGGGATAAAAAAGGTCCACGGCTCTTTTCAGAGCCACAAAATAATTCATCAAAGAGCCGAATTAGATTATTTTTTTGTGTAGTTATGTAATTGAAATAAATGCGGGGGAGGGGGTGGTGGAAGTGCTTGGAAATAAATATACAACACGTCAATCAGTCTGAACGGGAGAACGGTGCGTGACATGTTTCTACAGAGATGCAAGAAAGCAGACAAGATCCCGAAAGGACTACAGATCACTAACCCACTCAAGTCGACCTACAACGCAGACTACGCTGAGAGACTCTGCCGTCGTACCTCTCGCACACTCCTCAACCATCTCGTACACCAGCTCTACAGCAGACGCCGCAACCTCGAAACCGAGATGGAGTCCATGTTCTCAGCCTGTGCTCAGGACGCAGCAGACCAGCTACGAGACACCACCAAACAAACAAGGCAACGGAACTACGCTACCCACATGCACACCAAGAACAGGAAGCTTGAGAAACTTGGCATCACCAGCAGCAGCAACCAAGCCTCCCCCGGTACCACGGTTGAAACCACAGGGAAATCCATCGTCAACCTGTCCGACCACACCCTTCAACCAGACGAAATTGAAGTTCTCAGCCGAGGGCTCAATTTCTGCCCCACCACCAAAATGGACCCCATCGGTCTCGCGGCAGACACAGAGGAATTCATCAGGAGAATGAGGCTCCGGGAATTCTTCCACAAATCCCAAGATGTCAGCAGCGAACCCAATGAGACAATCAATGATCCAGAACAGCAGACAGAGGGATCCGCAGTGCAGCTACCGAAGAAGAAAGAGTCAAATTGGACCCCTCCGGAGGGTCGCTGCCCTAAGCTTGACATGTATGCTCAAGCTGTCAGGAGATGCATCAATGCCAGATTCATCAGCCGCACTCACAAGACAGTCCAGAATGTCACCCGAGCACAACGCAACGCCATCCACGCTCTCAAGACCAACCGGAACATCGTCATCAAACCAGCAGACAAAGGAGGTGCCATCGTCATACAGAACAGAACGGACTATTGCAAAGAAGTATACCAACAACTGGACAACCAGGAACACTACAGACAGTTACCCGCAGATCCGACCAAAGAACACACCCGCCAACTCAACAGACTGATCAAAACCTTCGATCCAGACCTTCAAAGCATCCTACATGCTCTCATCCCACGTACTCCCCGCGTGGGAGACTTCTACTGCCTCCCAAAGATACACAAAGCCAACACACCTGGACGTCCTATCGCATCAGGCAACGGAACCCTGTGTGAGAACCTCTCTGGATATGTCGAGGGCATCCTGAAACCCATCGTACAGGGAACCCCCAGCTTCTGTCGCGACACTACAGACTTCTTACAGAAACTCAGCACCCACGGACCAGTTGAACCAGGAACACTCCTCGCCACGATGGACGTCTCGGCACTCTACACCAGTATCCCCCACGATGACGGCATCGCTGCGACAGCCTCAGTACTCAACACCAACAACAGCCAATCTCCAGACGCCATCCTACAACTCATCCGCTTCATCCTTGACCACAATGTCTTCACCTTCGACAACCAGTTCTTTACCCAAACACACGGAACAGCCATGGGGACCAAATTCGCACCCCAATACGCAAACATCTTCATGCACAAGTTCGAGCAAGACTTCTTCGCTGCACAGGATCTCCAACCAATGCTATACACCAGATACATCGACGACATTTTCTTCCTATGGACCCACGGCGAAGAATCACTGAAAAGACTACACGATAACATCAACAAGTTCCATCCCACCATCAAACTCACCATGGACTACTCCTCAGAATCGGTCTCATTCCTGGACACACGAATCTCCATGAAAGACGGACACCTCAGCACTTCACTCTACCGCAAGCCCACGGACAATCTCACGATGCTTCACTTCTCCAGCTTCCACCCTAACCACGTTAAAGAAGCCATCCCCTATGGACAAGCCCTGCAAATACACAGGATCTGCTCAGACGAGGAGGAACGCGATGGACACCTACAGACACTGAAAGACGCCCTTGTAAGAACGGGATATGACGCTCGACTCGTCGATCGACAGTTCCGACGGGCCACAGCGAAAAATCGCATAGACCTCCTCAGAAGACAAACACGGGACACAACCAACAGAGTACCCTTCGTCGTCCAGTACTTCCCCGGAGCGGAGAAACTACGCCATGTTCTTCGCAGCCTTCAACATGTCATCGATGACGACGAACACCTCGCTAAGGCCATCCCCACGCCTCCGCTACTCGCTTTCAAACAGCCGCCTAACCTCAAACAGACCATCGTTCGCAGCAAATTACCCAGCTTTCAGGAGAACAGCGACCACGACACCACACAACCCTGCCACAGCAACCTCTGCAAGACATGCCAGATCATCAACACAGATACCATCATCACACGTGAGGACACCACCCACCAGGTACATGGTACATACTCATGTGACTCGGCCAACGTTGTCTACCTCATACGTTGCAGGAAAGGATGCCCCGGAGCATGGTACATCGGCGAGACCATGCAGACACTGCGACAACAGATGAACGGACACCGCACAACAATCACCAAGCAGGAGTGTTCCCTCCCAGTCGGGGAACACTTCAGCAGTCAAGGACATTCAGCCTCCGATCTTCGGGTAAGCATTCTCCAAGGCGGCCTTCGAGACACACGACAACGCAAAATCGTCGAGCAGAAACTGATAACCAAGTTCCGCACCCATGAGGACGGCCTCAACAGAGATCTTGGGTTCATGTCACGCTACATGTAACCCCACCTGACGCAGGGTCATCCAGACTCGAGTCGACATTGGCTTGTTCTCTCTACACAGATGCGGCCGGACCTGCTGTGATTTCCAGCCAAAAAAAATGTTTTTTGTCTGTTTTTTTGTTTTTCATACAGACCCCAGCATCTGCAATATTTGACGCCTTGTGACCCCACCTCATTGTTCTTTGATGTAATGTTTCCCTGACTGACCTGTTTGGACACCATTCACACCTTTGACTGCTGTGATTATCTCTCTGCCGAGGTGTGATAAATGGCAGTTGGAAAGGTTACCTGTAAACATCTGACATGATTCTCTGACTATATAAGCTGTGTCTTTATGCATTTCTCCACTTCACCTGAAGAAGGAGCAGCGCTCCGAAAGCTTGTGATTTCAAATAAAGCTGTTGGACTATAACCTGGTGTTGTGTGACTTCTTACATGTTTGTGGCGAAGTCATTCCTTAGGAATAGTCTTCAAAAGTGCCGTGCATTGTCAGCAATTTTAATTGTTTTAGAAGACAGGAATAGGTCATTCAGAACCTGGAGCCCGTTTTGCACGAAGAATTATCGTGGAAGTTGATGTAAGACGAGCCTGGGGGAATTTGCCCGGTTTGGGGGGAGATCTGGAACTTGATACATTGTCTTGTTGCAACCAGGCGAGGCACCTGATTGGCCGGCGCGAGAGGTGATGACCCCGGGGGTTGCTTCTATCAGGTCCGCCTTGTGCCATTAAATAGCAGCGGCGGCGGCTGATGCTGTTTTTTTGATGGCAAGTTGCTGAAATTGGAGATGACAGCCCATCATTAAATTGGGCGAAAGAAAGACTTACATTTATATCGCGCACGTTTTTCACGATCACCGGACCTCCCAAAGCGCTTTACAGCCAATGTACTTTTTGGCGTGTAGTCACTGTTGCAAGCTCCCGCAAACAGCAATGTGATGATGACATAGAAACATAGAAGATAGGAGCAGGAGTAGGCCATTCGGCCCCTCGAGCCTGCTCCGCCATTTAATGAGATCATGGCTGATCATCTAAATTCAGTACCCTGTCCCTACCTTCTCCACATTTCCCTTGATCCCTTTAGCCTTAAGAAATATATCTAACTCCTTGAATATATTTAATGAATTGGCCTCCACTGCCTTCTGTGGTAGAGAATTCCACAGGAATAGGAGGATAGAGCAGATGAATGTGTGGCTAAAGAGTTGGTGCAGGAGGGAGGGCTTTAGTTTCCTGGATCACTGGGCCTGCTTCTGGGGAAGGTGGGACTTGTACAAGTCGGACGGGTTGCACCTGAACCAGAACGGGACAAATATCCTTGCGGGGAGGTTTGCTAGCACTGTTCGGGGGGGTTTAAACTAACTTGGCAGGGGGATGGGATACAGAGTGGAGCTATAATAGGGGGTGATGTACAGCCAAATATAGAGGAAAAAACAAGTCAGACTGGAAGGCAGAGCAAATATGTAATGGCACAGGGGAGTAGGGTAAGGCTGAATGGCATTTATTTTAATGCAAGGAGTCTTACGAATAAGGTGGATGAACTGAAGTTGTTGATGAACACATGGGAGTATGATATTGTTGCTATCACGGAGACATGGTTGAGGGAGGGGCAAGACTGGTAGCTCAACATTCCGGTGTATAGAATCTTCAGGCGAGACAGAGGGGGGGGTGTAAAAGAGGAGGGGGTGTCGCAATATTAATTAAGGAGACAATTACTGCTGTAAGGAGGGATGATATATTAACAGGTTCCTCTAATGACGCCATATGGGTTGAACTTAAAAACAAAAAGGGGGCTAGCACTTTGCTGGGAGTGTACTATAGGCCCCCAAGCAGCCAGGGGGAGATAGAGGAGCAGATATGTAGGCAAATCTCAGAGAAGTGTGCAAATAATAGGGTAATAATAGTGGGGGATTTCAACTTCCCCAATATTAACTGGGATAGTCAGAGTGTGAAAGGCTTAGAGGGTGCAGAATTCTTAAAGTGCATCCAGGAGAGGTTTTTGAGCCAGCATGTAGAAAGTCCTACAAGAGAGGGGGCGGTACTGGACCTAATTCTAGGGAATGTGGCCGGGTAAGTGGTAGAAGTGTTAGTAGGTGAGCACTTTGGTGACAGTGACCATAATTCGGTGAGATTTAAGGTAGTCATGGAAAAGGACAAGGATGGACTGGAAATAAAGGTTCTAAATTGGGGGAAGGCCGATTTTAATATGATAAGGCAGGATCTGGCCAATGTGGACTGGGATCAGCTACTTGAAGGAAAATCCACATCGGAGCAATGGGAGTCTTTCAGAAAGGAAATTGAGAGAGTACAATGGCAACATTTTCCCGTAAAGGTCAAGGGTGGGACCAACAAGCCCAGGGAACCTTGGATGTCAAGGGATATATGAGAATGGATTGGAAAAAAAGGGGGGCTTTTGGCAGATACAAAGGACTAAAGACAGAGGAAGTCCTAGAGGAGTATAAAAAGTGCAGGGGGATACTTAAAAAAGAAATTAGGAGAGCGAGGAGAGGCCATGAAATAACACTGGTGAGCAAAACAAAGGAAAATCCTAAGGTGTTTTATAAGTATATTAAGGGCAAGAGGATAACTAGGGAAAGAGTAGGGCCCATTAGGGACCAAAGTGGCAAGCTGTGTGTAGAGCCAGAAGATGTAGGTGGGGTTTTAAATGAATTTTTTGCATCTGTGTTCACTATGGAGAAGGACGATGTAGACACAGAAATCGGGCTGGGGCACTGTGATATACTTGAACATATTAGCATCGAGAGGGAGGAGGTACTAGCGGTTTTAGCAACCTTAAAAGTGGATAAATCCCCAGGCCTGGCTGAGATGTATCCCAGGCTACTATGTGAGGCAAAGGAAGAGATTGCAGGGGCTCTGACACAAATTTTCAGAACCTCTCTGGCCACAGGGGATGTGCCAGAGGACTGGAGAACAGCTAACGTAGTATCATTATTGAAGAAGGGTAGTAGGGATAAACCAGGGAATTACAGGCCAGTGAGCCTAACATCAGCGGTAGGGAAATTATTGGAAAAAATTCTGAGGGACAGAATTAGTCTCCACTTGGAGAGGCAAGGATTAATTAGGGATAGCCAGCATGGCTTTGTCAAGGGAAGATCATGTCTGACCAATTTGATTGAATTTTTCGAGGGGGTGACTAGGTGTGTGGATGAGGGTAGTGCAGTGGATGTGGTTTACATGGATTTCAGTAAGGCTTTTGAAAAAGTCCCGCATAGGAGACTGGTCAGGAAGGTAAGAGCCCATGGGATCCAGGGTGCCTTGGCACATTGGATACAAAACTGGCTTAGTGGCAGAAGGCAGAGGGTGATGGTGGAAGGTTGTTTTTGTGACTGGAAGCCTGTGTCCAGTGGGGTACCGCAGGGATCGGTGCTGGGTCCCTTGCTGTTTGTGGTCTACATTAATGATTTGGATGTGAATGTAAAAGGTATGATCAGTAAGTTTGCAGATGACACAAAAATTGGTGGGGTGGTAAATAGCGAGGAGGGAAGCCTCAGGCTACAGGACGGTATAGATGGGTTGGTCAGATGGGCGGAACAGTGGCAAATGGAATTTAACCCTGAAAAGTGTGAGGTGATGCATTTTGAATGGACCAACAAGGCAAGGGAATGCACAATGAATGGTAAAACCCTAGGAAAGACAGAGGATCAGAGGGACTTTGGTGTGCATGTACATAGATCCCTGAAGGCAGCAGAACAGGTGGATAAGGTGGTTAAAAAGGCATATGGGATACTTGCCTTCATTAGCCGAGGCATAGAATATAAGAGCAGGGAGGTTATGATGGAGCTGTACAAAACGCTGGTAAGGCCACAGCTGGAATATTGTGTGCAGTTCTGGTCGCCACACTATAGGAAGGATGTGATTGCATTGGAGAGGGTGCAGAGGAGATTCACCAGGATGTTACCTGGGCTGGAGCGCTTCAGCTATGAAGAAAGACTGGACAGGCTGGGGTTGTTTTCCTTGGAGCAGAGAAGGCTGAGGGGGGACCTGATTGAGGTGTACAAAATTATGAGGGGCATAGATAGGGTAGATAGAAAGGAACTTTTCCCCTTAGTAGAGGGGTCAATAACAAGGGGGCATAGATTCAAGGTAAGGGGCAGGAGGTTTAGAGGGGATTTGAGGAAAAACTTTTTCACCAGAGGGTGGTTGGAATTTGGAACTCACTGCCTGAAAGGGTGGTAGAGGCAGGAACCCTCACAACGTTCAAGAAGCATTTGGATGAGCACTTGAAATGCCATAGCATACAAGGCTACGGACCAAATGCTGGAAAATGGGATTAGATTAGACAGGACTTGATGACCGGCATGGACACGATGGGCCGAAGGGCCTCTTTCTGTGCTGTATAACTCTATGACTCTATGACTCTATGACAGGTTCACCACTCTCTGGGTGAAGAAATTCCTCCTCAACTCTGTCCTAAATGGCTTACTCCTTATACTTAGACTGTGACCCCTGGTTCTGGACTCCCCAGCCATCGGGAACATCCTTCCTGCATCTAGTCTGTCTAGTCCTGTTAGAATTTTATAAGTTTCAATGAGATCCCTTCTCATTCTTCTAAACACCAGCTAGTATAAGCCCAATTGACCCAATCTCTCCTCAGACGTCATTCCTGCCATCCCAGGTATCAGTCTGGTGAATCTTCTCTGCACTCCCTCCATGGCAAGAACATCCTTCCTCAGATAAGGCAACCAAAACTGTACACAATACTCAAGGTGTGGTCTCACCAAGGCCCTGTACAACTGCAGCAAGACGTCTTTGTTCCTGTACTCGAACCCTCTCGCTACGACCAGATAATCTTTTTGTTATGTTGATTGAGGGATAAATATTGGCCAGGACACCGGGGAGAACTCCCGCCTGCTCCTCTTCGAAATAGTGCCATGGGATCTTTTACATCCACATTGAGAGAGCAGATGGGACCTCGGTCTCATCCGAAAGATGGCACCTCCAAGAGTACTGCACTGGAGTGTTGGCCTGGATTTTTGTGTTCAAGTCTCTGGAGTGGGACTTGAACACACAATCTTCTGACTCAGAGCCGAGTGCTGCCCACTGAGCCACTGGCTGACACTGGTGGGTGCGCTTCAGCCCTTCCCACCCACGCCCAAGTTGCCCAGACTCTCCCCTGGCGCTAACACCGACCACCAGCAGGAGCAGCAGAAGACGACCCAGAAGAAGAAGCGCCAGCTCCGACCCTACCTGTGCCGCAGGAGGAAAGAGTTGTGGATCTCCCAGCTGATCCTGCAGGTGCCGTCGGCCCGCAAGCAGCGCGGCGGCCTCTCCTCCGGAAGGCGCTGCTGGCCAACGGCCATGAGGTGGAGAAGAACCAGGCCCACGTCCAGCTGGCTGTCAAGAGCCTGGTGGGCAACGGCTCACTGGTGCTGACCCAAGGCCACCGGCTCCTTCGTCCACAGCAAGAGGCAGAAACAGGAGCGGGCGGAAACTGGCTGGGATCAAGGCCAAGAAGGAAACCAATACGACCAAAGGGACAACCAGGAATGTCGGCAAGAAACCCACCAAGAAGCGGACTGAGAGGAAGACAACTTGCAGAAAAATAAATTGTAAAAAAAACCTAAATAAATTGATGGCAAAAAGAAAGGCATCTTAAAACTGTAAACATAAAGGCTCTTTTCAGAGCCACATTATCTCTGCAACAGACTGAAGTAACAATTTTAATCCATTCATTTCGCAATTAGAAAAATAAAAGTTTAAATGGTGAATATATTTAAGAAGGAGATAGATAGATTTCTAGACACAAATGGCAACAAGGGCTATGGGGAGAGAGCGGGAATATGGTATTGAGATAGAGGATCTGCCATGATCATATTGAATGGCGGAGCAGGCTCGAAGGGCCGATTGACCGACTCCTGTTCCTATTTTTCTATGAAACATTACCAGTGGAGCCAGGTAGTGCTCAAGAGGGATCCAGATGCCTACTGGGTAGAGCAAAATCGGGTGTTGTACAAGATTTGAGCAACTTTGGGACAGAGGCAGAATGAGTGTAATAGTCCTTTATAGCTCCTGCACATTGTTAATGTCTTACAATTGAAATTCAGTGAAATCTCCCACTAACATAATCTCTCCTCGGGCGGGGGGGGGGGGGGGGGGGGGGGCGAGGGACAGGGGGGCGACAGGGGGGCTGCCAGTTGTTCCTTTCAGTACAGCTTGCCACCAAATCCATTCTGGTGGCTTTCCTTGTCTGCAATCAACCGGTTTGAGGTTTTGATCACCCTTATCTTTGTGTGAGGACATCTAATAGATGTAGCAGCAAATTGATATTACAATCTATATAAATGCAAATACAAAATCAAAATACTGCGGATGCTGGAAATCTGAAATAGAAACAGAAAATGCTGGAAACACTCAGCAACATCTGTGGAGAAAGAGAGAGAGAGAGAGAAACATAGTTAACGTTTCAGATCGGTGACCTTTTGTCAGAAGTGAGTTCTTTCGTGAGTTCCGACGAAAGGACATCGACCTGAAATGTTAACTCTGTTTCTCTCTCTCTCTCTCTCCATAGATGCTGCCTGAGCATGTCCAGCATTTTCTGTTTCTATAAATAAGAGAGAAAGACTTGCATTTGTGGATAATGTGGATAAATGTGAGGTTATCCACTTTGGTGGCAAAAACAGGAAGGCAGATTATTACCTGAATGGCAATAGATTGGGAGAAGGGGAAGTGCAACGAGACCTGGGTGTCCTTGTGCACCAGTCACTGAAGGTAAGCATGCAGGTGCAGCAGGCAGTTAAGGGCATCGACCTGAAATGTTAACTCTGTTTCTCTCTCTCTCTCCATAGATGCTGCCTGAGTATGTCCAGCATTTTCTGTTTCTATATAAATAAGAAAGAAAGACTTGCATTTCTATAGCGCCTTTCACTGCCACCGGATGTCTCAAAGCACTTTACAAAGTCAAAGAAGTAGTTTTTGGAGTACAGTCACTGTTGTAATGTGGGAAACGTGGCAGCCAATCTACACACAGCAAGCTCCCACAAACAACAATGTGATAATGACCAGATCATCTATTTTCATGATGTTGATTGTTCTATATAAATGCGAGGCTTTCTTTGTTTTTTTTTTGAGTGTAACAATATATTTTTATTCAATAAAAAGCTTCACAGCACACACATTCAAGTAGTGTATTACAAGTAGAAAGTACAAGTAGATCAATTAGAAAAGGACAGTACACATCCTTGCTAATTCAGCAGTTTTTCTTCCTGTATTCCACTTGACAGTTTTCCCCAGAGAAACACAGGGGAAAGCCTGTAGATATAGAAGCTTTGTAATAGAGAGGAGCGAGTTCAGATCAGGGAGCAGCGAGGCGAGGAGCACGGTATATAAACCGGCGCAAGCACCAAGGCTCGACCAGTTCGGATCAGGGAGCAGCAAGGCGAGGAGCCCGGTATAAAAACCGGCACGAGCACCGAGGCCTGACCAGTTTGGATCAGGGAGCAGCGAGGCGAGGAGCCCGGTATAAAAACCGGCACGAGCACCGAGGCCCGACCAGTTCGGATCAGGGAGCAGCGAGGCGAGGAGCCTGGTAAAAAAATGGCGTGAGCACCGAGGCCCGACCAGTTCAGATCAGGGAGCAGCGAGGCGAGGAGCCCGGTATAAAAACTGACACGAGCACCGAGGCCCGACCAGTTCGGATCAGGGAGCAGCGAGGCAAGGAGCCCGGCATAAAAACCGGCATGAGCACCGAGGCCCGACCAGTTTGGATCAGGGAGCAGCGAGGCGAGGAGCCCGGTATAAAAACCGGCGCAAGCACCGAGGCCCGACCAGTTCGGATCAGGGAGCAGCGAGGCTTACCAACTCAGCAGCGGGGAGAGAGGTAAAAAGTAATCAGTGTGTGACGTCACCAGGGAGCAGGTAAGTGATTGGTTGGTGAGTATTTCTCTTTTTTAAACTTTAACTCTGTGGTTTATAGTTGCTAAGGTCTTTCTGGTGTAGCGGGGACTGTTGGTAAACCATACAAGTGTCTTAGAGTTTATCTTTAATTGGTGATAGTGAATTAATTTAAATTAATTAAAGGGTAAGTCATGTCAGGACAGCCCAGCCCCGTGTTATGCTCCTCTTGCTCTATGTGGGAATTCAGGGACGCTGCCTGTGTCCCTGATGACCATGTGTGCCAGAAATGCATCCAGCTGCAGCTACTAGCAGACCGCATTGCGGCGCTGAAACTGCAGATGGATGGGCTTTGGAGCATTCACAATGCTGAGAGGGTCATGGATAACATGTTTAGTGAGTTGGTCACACCGCAGGTAAGGGCTGCACAGGCAGAAGGGAAATGGGTGACCATCAGGCAGAGCAGTAGAGGCAGGCAGGTAGTGCAGGGGACCCCTGTGGCCATCCCCCTCTCAAACAGGTATACCAATTTGGATACTGTTGAGGGGGATAACTTACCAGAGGAAGGCAGCAGCAGCCAACTTCCTGGCACCAGGGGTGCTTCTGCTGCTCAGGAAGGGAGGAAAAAGAGTGGGAGAGCAATAGTGGTAGGGGATTCTATCGTAAGGGGAACAGATAGGCATTTCTGTGGCCATAAACGTGACTCCAGGATGGTTTGGTGCCAGGGTCAAGGATGTCACTGAACGGCTGCAGGGCATTCTGAAGGTGGAGGGTGAACAGTCAGAGGTCATGGTTCACATTGGTACCAATGACATGGGTAGGAAGAGGGATGAGGTCCTGCAGCAAGAATTTAGGGAGCTAGGTAGCAGATTAAAGAGCAGGACCTCAAAGGTTGTAATCTCTGGATTACTCCCAGTGCCACGTGCTAGTGAGTATAGGAATAGGAGGATAGAGCAGATGAATGTTTGGCAAAAGAGTTGGTGCAGAAGGGAGGGCTTTAGTTTCCTGGATCACTGGGCCTGCTTCTGGGGAAGGTGGGACTTGTACAAGTCGGACGGGTTGCACCTGAACCAGAACGGGACAAATATCCTTGCGGGGAGGTTTACTAGCACTGTTTGGGGGGGTTTAAACTAAAATGGCAGGGGGTTGGGAACCTGAGCAGGGAGACAGAGGAAAGGGAAACAGGGATAAAAGGAAGGAGAAAAACAAAACTGGCAGTCAGAGAAATCAACGGTTTAAAGCAAACGTGGCCACAGCAAATAATAATTCTAATAGGTCTAAGAGCGTTAAAAAAACAAGCCTGTGTGGCGGAGCCACCAAGAGACACTGGGCAATTAGTAATCATCCCTTTAACTATGGTGTAGTGCAGCTGTGGACTGCACCTTTAAACTGTATGTAGTTTCTTGCATTTCCGCGTGATGCCGTCATGACGCTGATCACGTGACCCCCCAGTTGGCGTTGAGAACGTGATGACGTCATGACGTCAGCTTCCAGTACTTAGTAGCAGTCTTAGAGAGTCTGTGAGGCTGCACAGACCTGTTTACATCTGCTCCTGTAGTTTTACCAGTTAAGTTGTTTGTTTATTAAACTTTGTTATTTTGTTTCACTCCGTCGAACGTCATTATTCGGATAGGAACTTCCGTTCCTACACCTGAAGGCTTTGTGTCTTAATGCGAGGAGCATTTGTAATAAGGTGGACGAATTGGCTGTGCAAATACAGGTAAACGAACATGATTTGGTTGGGATAACGGAAACGTGGCTCAAGGATGGCCAAGACTGGGAACTCAACATCCAGGGGTATTCGATATTCAGGAAAGATAGGCAAAAAGGAAAGGGAGGTGGGGTAGCATTACTGGTTAAAGAAGGGATTAATACAATTGTAATGAAGGATATTAGCTCTGATGATGTGGAATCTGTATGGGTAGAATTGAGAAATACTAAGGGGAAAAAACATTAGTGGGAGTGGTATATAGACCTCCCAACAGTAAGGCGGAGGTTGGGGATGGCATTAAAAGTGAAATTAAAGAAGCGTGCAATAAGCGCACAGTAGTCATCATGGGTGACTTTAATCCATATATAGATTGGGCCAACCAAATTAGTAACAATACTGTGGAGGAGGAATTCCTGGAGTGTTTACGGGATGGTTTCCTGGACCAATATGTCGAGGAACCAACCAGAGATCAGGCCATCTTAGACTGGGTATTATGTAACGAGAAAGGATTAATTAGCAATCTTGTTGTACGAGGCCCTTTGGGTCGGAGCGATCATAATATGATCGAATTCTTCATTAAGATGGAGAATGAAGTAGTTGACTCAGAGACTAGGGTCCTCAATTTAAACAAAGGAAACTACGATGGTCTGAGGAGCGAGTTGGGTAGGATTGATTGGGGAATGGCACTCAAAGGGTTGACGGTGGATAGGCAATGGCAAACATTCAAAGACCGAATGGATGAGCTACAGAATTTGTTCATCACAGTTTGGCATAAAAATAAAACAAAAAAGGTGACTCAGCCGTGGCTAACAAGGGAAATTAGGGATAGCATAAGATCCAAGGAGAGGACATATAAATTGGCCACAAAAAGCAATAATCCTGAGGATTGAGAGCAGTTTAGGATTCAACAAAGGAGGACAAAGGGATTAATTAAGAAAGGGAAAATAGAATATGAGAGTAAGCTATCAGGGAACATAAAAATTGACTGTAAAAGCTTTTATAGATATGTGAAGAGAAAAAGATTGGTGAAGTCAAGCGTCGGTCCCTTGCAGTCAGAATCAGGGGAATTTATAATGGGAAGCAAAGAAATGGCAGACCAACTAAATTCATACTTTGGTTCTGTCTTCACAAAGGAGGACACAAATAACCTCCCAGAGATGCCAGGTGATGTGCCTTCAATAACCACAAAACTAGAAGTTATAGACTTTAACAAGTTGGCTTTTAATCACTAAGATCAGAGCTAACATCTCAACACACCGACTGGCTCACAGGAATGAGTCATACAGATCCTGGGATCTTTAAGTAAGAGAAGTCAGGGGCGGAGCCAAGAGCCAAGACCTGGAACCTTCCAGGTTAGTCAGGAAAGAGGAAGTGAAACTATACACCGTGTGGGGGAGGGTAATATACATGAGTGCAAAATGAATACAGGCAATACAAACAGATTTCATTACATTCACCCCTTCTTTAGATTTAGTCCATCGGGGTGATGATTCTTAAAAGTTGGTATAAGTGAGTCTGTCAGGAGGTTTTGCGGTTCTCAGTGATCGGCGCAAAGCCGGTTGGGGTGCCTCTAGGGGAGTGGATTCTGGTTCCTCCGCTGTCCGGGCCTCCGCAGTGTCTTCCAGGTTATCTGCAGTGTCCTCCAGGTTAAAGTTGGGTATTGATACCTCTGGGCGTCCTGTCTCTTTTTGGTGTAGGTCTTCCTCGGGTAGTCTCTCATCGTTCTCTCCGCTCCCCGAGGGAGCGAGGTCTTTTATGTAAACAGTGTCCTCTCGCCCGTCAGAGTATTCGATATAGGCGTACTGAGGGTTTGCATGGAGGAGCTGTACATTTTCCACAAGGGGGTCCGTTTTATGGCCTCTCACGTGCTTCTGCAATAGTACTGTCCCCAGAGATGTCAGCCACGTGGGTAGAAATATGCCCGAGGTGGATTTCCGGGGGGAAAACGAACATCTTTTCGTGAGGCGTAGCATTAGTGGCTGTACATAACAGAGACCTTATGGAGTGGAGCACGTCTGGGAGGACTTCCTGCCAGTGGGAGGTCGGAAGGCCTTTTGACTTTAAGGCTAACGTGACAGCTTTCCAAACAGTAGCATTCTCCCTTTCCACTTGCCCATTACCCCGGGGGTTGTAGCTAGTGGTTCTGCTAGTGGTTATCCCCTTTGAGAGCAAGAACTGGCGCAGTTCGTCACTCATAAATGACGTCCCCCTATCGCTGTGTATGTAGTTCGGCATGCCAAACATGCAGAATAGATTACAGAGACACTTGATGACCGTGGCACTGGTCATGTCTGGGCAGGGAATGGTGAAGGGGAAGCGGGAATATTCATCGATGATATTGAGGAAGTATACGTTACGGTCGGCAGAGGGAAGGGGTCCCTTGAAGTCCAGACTTAGGCGCTCGAATGGCCGTGTGGCTTTGATAAGGTGTGCACGGTCAGGCCTGTAGAAACGAGGCTTACATTCCGCACAGATGCGGCAGGTTCTGGTCATTACCCTGACCTCCTCGATGGAGTGGGGCAGATTGCGGGACTTTATAAAATGGTATAGTCGGGTGACCCCTGGGTGACAGAGGTCATTGTGGAGACCCTGTAATTTGTCCGTATGAATGCTGGCACACATTCCCCACGATAGGGCGTCTGGGAGTTCATTAAGGGCTCCCGGCCTGTACATAATATCATAGTCAAACGTGGATAGTTCGATCCTCCACCTGAGTATTTTGTCATTCTTGATTTTCCCCCTTTGTTTGTTATTAAACATGAAAGCCACCGACCGCTGGTCGGTGAGCAGGGTGAAACGTTTGCCGGCTAGGTAGTGTCTCCAGTGCCGCACTGCCTCCGCTATAGCCTGTGCCTCCTTCTCGACAGAAGAGTGCCTGATTTCAGGTCCCTGAAGGGTTCGGGAGAAGAAGGCCACAGGTCTCCCAGCCTGATTGAGGGTCGCAGCTAAGGCAAAGTCTGACGCATCGCTTTCGACTTGAAAGGGAATGCTTTCGTCCACTGCACACAGTGCAGCCCTTTCAATGTCCTGTTTGATACTGGTGAAAACCTCCCGAGCTTCAGCTGATAGTGGGAAGGATGTCGATTTAATGAGGGGTCGGGCCTTATCAGAGTAATTGGGCACCCATTGGGCATAATACGAGAAAAATCCCAGGCACCTTTTTAAAGCTTTGGGATTGTGTGGCAGGGGCAGTTCCTTTAGGGGGCGTAATCGGTCAGGGTCCGGTCCAATTACCCCATCTTCCACCACACAGCCGAGGATACAGAGACGGGTTGTGTTGAAGACACATTTGTCTTCGTTGTAGGTTAGATTCAGCTTTAGGGCAGCTTTTAAAAATCTCGCAAGATTTAGATCGTGGTCTTGCTGGTTGTGCCTGCAGATAGTGACATTGTCCAGATAGGGGTAGGTAGCTTGTAGTTTATTCTCGTCAACCATGCGGTCCATCTCACGTTGGAAGACCGAGACCCCATTTGTTACCCCGAAGGGCACTCTGAGAAAATGGTAGAGGCTTCCGTTCGCCTCAAAGGCGGTGTATGGGTGGTCCTCCGTTCTAATGGGGAGCTGGTGATACGCGGATTTGAGGTCGATAGTCGAGAAGACTCGGTATTGCGCAATCTGGTTGACCATTTCTGATATGCGGGGTAAAGGGTAGGCGTCCAGCTGGGTATAAATATTAACAGTCTGGCTGTAGTCAATTACCATCCGTTTCTTTTCGCTATTTTTAACTATGACTACTTGGGCACGCCACGGACTGGTACTGTATTCAATAATGCCTTCCTGCAGGAGTCTGTCCACTTCCGCCTTGATAAAGTGTCTGTCTTCCAGACTGTACCGTCTACTTTTGGTCGTTACGGGCCTACAGTTCGGAGCGAGATTAGCGAATAAAGAGGGCGGGCTGAATTTTAAGGTTGATAGGCCACAGACTGTGAGTGGCGGCTGGGACCCGCCATATGCTAGCGTGACACTTTCGTGGTGGCACTGGAAGTCCAGGCCCAAGATTACATTAACACAGAGTTCTGGCATCATGAGGAGTTTAAAATCCTTGTAGTCCGTGCCTTTTACAGTCAGTGTTACCACACAGTAGCCCAAAATGTCCAAAGTGTGGGGCTTAGCAGCCATAGCAATTCTGCTCCGTGTAGGGGTTACCGTTAATGAGTGCCGCCGTACCAGGCTAGGGTGGATAAAACTCTCGGTACTCCCAGTCAATTAAACATTTCATTAAATTCCCGTTTACCTGTATGTCCATCATGGATTTTGTCAACGGGTGTGGCCTGGATTGATCCACCGTGATCGAAGCCACTGTTGGGCCCTGGGCGGCCGTTGAGTTGGGAAAAGATGTCGGATCCCAAGATGGCGGCCCGCATGGCACGCACGAGGCGGTGACGGAGTTGGAAATCGGATTCCCCCTGCAGACTTTGCTAAAATGCCCCTTTTTCTTACATTTGAAGCATGTAGCGTCCTTCGCTGGGCATCGTTGTCTGGGGTGCTTGGCCTGGCCGCAGAAGTAGCATTTTGGGCCTCGAGACATTGCCACTGTAGTAGGACTCCTGGGTGAACTTCTGTGTGGGGACTCCGGCGGCGTAGAGCTGGTCTGAGACCTGGATGGGGAAGATGGCTGATTCCAAGATGGCGGCCCGCTCGGCGCGCATGAGGCGGTGAGGGCCGCATGGCTGGAAGAATAAGAGTCAGAGTTTTTCTGGGCCACGTCCAGCGATCGCGCAGTGGCCACTGCCTTTTTTAAGTCCAGGACCTCCTTCTCCAGCAGTCTCTGCCGGATATAATTCGATTTCAGGCCTGTGATGAAGGAATCGCGGACCAATTCGTCAGAGTACACGTTGGCCATCACGGCCTTGCAGTTACAGTCCCGGATCAAGTCCTTTAGGCCCTGTAAGAAATCGTCCATTGATTCCTCAGGTCGCTGCCTGCGTGTAGCCAGCAGATATCTGGCGTACACTTCGTTTACTGGCCTCTGGTATTGGGCCTTCAGGATAGTGATGGCCTCTGTGTAAGAGGTGGCGTCCCGGATGAACAAATAAGTCCGATGACTAACGCGAGTAGTCAGTAGACTCAGTTTATCTACCTCGCTAGCGGATGAGGCCCTCGCGAAGAGTTCGAAGCATTTGAGCCAGTGTCCAAATTGATTTGATGCTTCAGCAGAATGTGGATCCAAGTCCAGACGCTCTGGTTTTAGGAGTCGATCCATCCTAGTATTCTTTAGTGATTAACATTGATGTGCCTTCAATAACCACAAAACTAGAAGTTATAGACTTTAACAAGTTGGCTTTTAATCACTAAGATCAGAGCTAACATCTCAACACACCGACTGGCTCACAGGAATGAGTCATACAGATCCTGGGATCTTTAAGTAAGAGAAGTCAGGGGCGGAGCCAAGAGCCAAGACCTGGAACCTTCCAGGTTAGTCAGGAAAGAGGAAGTGAAACTATACACCGTGTGGGGGAGGGTAATATACATGAGTGCAAAATGAATACAGGCAAGACAAACAGACTTCATTACACCGGGGAACATAGGGTCTGATGAAAGGGTGGAACTGAAAGAAATCAGTATTTCTAGGGAAATGGTGTAAGGAAAATTGATGGGACTAAAGGCCGATAAATCCCCAGGGCCTGATAATCTACATCCCAGGGTACTTAAGGAAGTGGCCCTAGATATAGTAGATGCATTGCTGGTCATCTTCCAGAACTCGACAGACTCTGGAACAGTAC